>NW_026926564.1:0-27697 GCF_032062105.1 Saccostrea cuccullata | reverse complement strand
TGCAAGTAACTTTAAGCCCTATGTTGACCAAACTTGCATGGATGATACATCTTAGGATGCACACTAATGGACTTGCTTCAGATGCTGAATTCGACATACATTTTCCAGATAATAGACCTCGTAAAAGTTATGGGTGCAAGTCTATCACCAAGAAACTATAAGGCTTATATAAACCAGTTGCACAAATGATGCATCAAGGGATGAAAACTCTCAATCTTGCTTCAGATGCTGGATTTTAATTACATTTTCGTGATGAAGAACTAGTTTTAAGTTTTTATAAAGGTCAATTCCAAAGTATCAAAATTGCATAAATTTTGCATTTTTGGATATACACTTTTTGTTGGTTAATTGTGTGACTTAATTTGCCTTACTTAAAAGACAACACACGTTGAGGTGAGCTCTGTAATCTCTGATTACCTATGTTTTAAAATACAAGTTACATAGTAGTTATAAATTATATCAATCGATAACACAGGGTTCAAAATGCATAAACCAATGAGAAAAAATTTCTGTTTACACAAATTTGAACATCCTCTTTACTTTTAACTTCCAAGCAGCCAACTCATACATGAAATATAATTTTTTTTGGAGTTTTGAAATTGACATTCAGTGTAAGGTTATAAACGCTATCATATAATAATGTTCAACTGATATTGTATATCATCTCCATCAGTATTTTACAGTTTGTTTAATTTTATATTAATTCTCTGCCTAGAGGCAATTATATACAACACCTAACGTTATTGTAAAACTGATCATAAAAAAATAACACAGCTTATTCCATAACAATGTTATTCCAATAAAAATGATTGTATGCAATTTTTACACATAGTTTCTTCCATATAATTACTTCAATTGGTCATGATTAAAACAAACATGGTATTTAATATTTTAATGCATGGTTATGGCGGATCTTTTACATGTATTTGATTTTCTTCACTTTACCACTGCTCCACTCAGCCACAAAGAGGTTGTCTCTGGTGTCTACACATAAACCCCATGGATAGTCTAGATTACAGTTATCAATGTAATGGAGGAACTGTCCATCCTGATCTAGGATGTGGATACGGTGATTGTAATTTTCTGCAGTCAGGATGTGACTCTGGCTGTCTGTTGTGATGCCATATGGAAAGAATGATTTCTTGGTAGTAGAGGGATGACCAGTGTATCTAAATCGGAGTTTTCCTGCCTGATTAACCACCACTACTGCACGGGCTCCACAGTCAGCCACACAGATATCCAGGTTCCTGTTCTCACTGATGTATTTAAGGACACCAGAGGAATACAGAGGTTTACCTTCACTATCAAACTGAATGGTTTGTTTCTCTGTGGAGCCAGAGTAACAGACAACTTTTGATTGTTTATTATCATCACTGTTCATGGTAACCAGGAGGTCACCAGAGGAGGTACTACAGATGTTGTAAGGTTTCCACCCCTGTAGTCTGATCACTTCCTGTATCTGTTTATTCTTCGCTATGTTTACAGTTTTTGTACCAGGGTCTGTATAAAGTAGATCTCCACTCTTTGTCACTGCTATGTCACGTGGTTCATTCCCAGAATTGGTTTGGATTGACTTCAGTAGTTTGCCCTGGAGGTTGTAGAGTTTCATGATTTTGTCATCTCCACCTGTCCAGATTTCTTCATCACTGAGACAGGTAACACTGTATTGTCCGTATTTATACCCAGTGTCTATGGTGGTGATGAGCTCTGGTTCATCAAGCAGTGGTTTGACTGGAGGACAGGATACAGCTTCTGGTGTCTCCATTGTGTAGCCATGTTTGCCTGTTGTAATGGATAATGCTGACAGAGAACCAAACATTTGATGGAGCTGTTCTGTGTTGATCTGATGAGAGGAGAAACTTGGTAATGAAACATTGACTTTAGGAGGCAAACTTCTGAACTCAGCATTCCTGGATTTGTATGCAGAGGTTAGGGAGACATCATTAGAGTCCAGTATTTCCTTTAGATTAACAATGCACTGTTTTAGTTCAGAAGTAATCTGTTTAATTTCTTTTTCTTGTTTATTTAGAGCAGCCAGGTGTTTAGATTTCATCTCATCAATTTCATATTTCTGTTTGTTGACAATGATGTTAATTTCTCTGTGCCAGTCTTCTCCTTGTTTGGTGACAGCTGTTGTCAGTTTCTCATAATGTTTCTCCAAGTTTTCTTTTTCAGAGTTTAAAACTGATGCAATTTCTTCATATATAGGAAAGATTGTTTTCTCTAGTTCTTGTAAGTCTTTTTTAAAATACTTTCTTTTAGAACTGAGTTTCTTCAGAGCATCAGATAAATCATGTCCTTTGTGTTTCCCAGAGGAGATGCAGGTAGAACAGACAGGAACGTCACATTTCTCACAGTAAAGTTCACAGTGTTTCTGGGTGTGGTTTGGACATTTTGGGTAGTTAGGGGTAGAAGTTCTGTGTTTGTATGGTACAACATTGTGTCTCTTAGAGGAATCAGAGAGATGTTTTCCAACACAGACTATACAGAGGTTTACATGACAAAGTTCACAGTGGCTCTGTAATGCAGCGGTTTGACACAGGTCACATAGGAGGATGTCTTGGGCACTTTTACGGGGGTCCATTATAGGAGTCAGTCACATGATGAAGGGGATGCTGTAAAATAGTGCATTAATTGTTACTCTTAATGAAAAGAAAAGAAAGAAGGGCAGATTTTCATATTAGCTCAAAATTGACTTGAATTAGTTAGTATTGAAAGGAAGGGATACCATACATGATGATATAGACAGCCCTTTATTGCTATACTGGATCACAATTCATTGAATGACATTTTCTATATGTCATTGAATAAAAATATTATAATTCTGAGAACTTTAAAATGAAACTGTGTTATTATTGAATATCACACCAATCCTGAGAAGAATAAAAAAAAATTAAAGTGTCTCACCTGTTGTTACAAGATGGCTTCCGTCCGATTCTGAGCAACTCGTAAAGTATAGAAGTGATTAACAATTTTGGTCACAAATTGAACTTCCTGGTCTGGTTTCTAGATTTTGACCCACTTTCATGTCACATGATTTAAATACCTGTACGCTATTGGGAGCATGCTTGAGGGTATTGATATCATTTGCAACAGTTGACAAAATTATAAAAGGCTACTGTAATTTCACAAATTTCATTGTAATATTCACACCTTTTCTTTGGATGTTATTAAATAGGTATGATAGCTTCAATGAAATTAAATAAATAAACGTTCTTATCGTTTACACATTCATGATACCAAATAAATACTACTACTACTACTTTATTTTATTTCAACGTTAAGAAGGTATATTTAACACATTGTACACATTACATATCGTATCTAGCCCAGTTACACTAAAGCATTGAAACCGGAAATAAAGTTGTAAGATTGACAAGTAATTACAACGTACTACTACGTGAAAGTCCAAGTAGTTTTTTCTATTTCAATATCCTTATGCCAGAATGGTTTAGTCAATTCTCCAAAAAACTCGCGAAATGGCGGAAACAGAGACAATCTCCCGCTTCAGATTTTCAAATATTAATATCTAGCGTTCAGATCAACCAATATTTAAACAACTTATATAGTAAGCTTATATAGAAGGTGTATAATATTCCAAAAATCAATGATAGATAATGGAAAACAAAAAAGTTAGAAAATGTTTTTTTTAATTCGCATTTCTAACGAATATTGACGAAATAAAAGGTCGCGTCCTGGATAGTAATCACGATCTATAATCCCTGAAAGTTTCACATTGATATCTTTTACCGTTCTTGAGATTAACTGCAGACAAAACTGCATTTTAAAATCAGAAAATTGTCCGTAACTTGGCACCAGAGAAAATTTTCCAAAAAATCTCTCGGATAAAATAACTTCAGATAACAACACATTGTTCCTGCAAATTTCATGAAAATCCGTCCAGTAGTCTTCGAGAAATTGCGTGCACAAAATTAGATGGTAGAAAAATAATAATAATAACTAGATAGATCTCGTTGCCAAACGAGTAGGTCTTACGTCCGATTTTTCGATAACATGAGATATGATTTTGACTATGATCTTTGTTACAAAATAATGATATCAAGACTTTTCTCCCTTGATGAAATTGTTTTGATATATTCAACAATCTCAAATACTTAAATCCAGGTCGCCAACGTGAATGAGCTTTTTTTTATCCCCAACGCGCAAACCATTAAGCTATTGGGAGTGCTGCCCTAAATATACTTGTGTATACTTTTGCAACAGTAGACCTGTTTAAGAATCATAAAAGGCAAGCCACTATTCCTAATTTCGCGCTAAACGCCACGAGTAAATATTCGCTCCTTTTCTTTGGACTGATCTATTAAATACGTGTGATAGCTTCAATGAAATTAAATAAAATAACCTTCTTATCGCCTTTATTTTATTTCGACGTTAAGAAAGTATATTTAATACATTATACACATTACATATCGTATCTAGCCCAGTTAAACTAAAGCAGTGAAACGGAAATTAAGTTTTAAGATTTACACTCAATTGCAACGTACTACTGTAACGTGTCGGATCTGAGCGGTCAGTAATTTGAAATTACCGAGTTTTACTATATGATAATGCAATATATACAGAAAATAATATGACACCTGCCTGGTGTCTTTAAATCAAATGACCTAAGTGCTTTGTATAATAATATATCTTCAGTTAATACCGGCACCTGCCTGGTGCCAATGATAATTGCCTCACTATACAACTGACTATATAAGTCAACATCTACCTGCCTGGTGCCTCTTGATCTAGCCTTTAACACCTGCCTGGTGTCTTACTGCTTACCAAGTTGCCTATATAACTCTAGCCAAGTGGCTACAATATACTTACAAAGTATGATTTAACTTTGTAAGAGCTTCTCTGTCCTAATGACAAACCTATAGCTAACGTCACTGACTACGGCAACTTTGCACAATCCGATTTGATCGATAAACCAATTGGTTTCTGTACCAAAGTAAAGACACAAGCAAGTTGGCTGTTGCCCCCTTGTATCTCAACTTAATCAATGATCATAAGTTATCAGATATCATATTGATAAAATACAACAGACTGCCTTTCTTTTAATTATCATTTTCTAACAGAACATATTTATCTATAATACTTGTATAATTCTTTTGTCAATTGACCAATTAATTACAATATTTACATTGATTAGCTATTATAATATAAACAAGTAACGGGAGGTTATATACTATAGTTATTTCACTACTACGTGATAGTAAGTATTAACATTTCATGTATCCTTATGTCAGAATCGTTTAATCAAACGCTCAGCTGCCTCCATAAACCCCTACTTGCGAAATGGCGGAGTCTACGGAGACAGCCGCCATTTTGGACCCGCTTCAGATTTTTGAATGTTAATATCTATATATTCAAACAGATTATATAGTAAGCATCATTGGAAAGGTCTCTATTACCCAAGCTTAAAATACTTCAAAAATATTGAAAGACAAAAAAGTTAGAAAAATCGACTTTTTAAATTCGCATCTGGTAACAACAGGAAGTACTGACGACGAACAAAAAGTTGCGTCCTGGATGGTAATTACGACGATCTATCATTCCTGAAAGTTTCATTTTGATGTCTTTTACTGTTTTTGAGAAAATCCGTGGACAAAATGTCATTTAAAAATCAGGAAATGTCCCGTAACTTGGCACCGGAAGGGTATCTTCTAAAAATCTCTCAGATAAAATAACTTCAGATAACAACACATTGTTTCCATAAATTTCATGAAAATCCATCCAGTAGTCTTCGAGAAATCGCGTGCACAAAATTAGATGGTCAGAAAAATAATAATAATAAGAAACAGTAGAATCACTATAAGGTCTTCCGTGAGGATGGAAGACCTTAATAAGAAACAATAGAATCGCTATAAGGTCTTCCGTGAAGACGGAAGACCTTAATTAAAATGTCTCACCAGTTATTAGAAGATGGCCGTCTCAGCTACGTATATAGACAAACAATCAACTTCCTGGTCTTGGTTCTAGATTTTGACCCACTCTCAGGTCACATGATTTAAATACCTGTACTTGCGCATTATAATTATTGAGGGTATTGATATCATTTAGCTTGACAAAGTAACTATATGAGAAATATTATCCTAATGTTAATTAAATAATTTTAATAGTTACACTTCACAATTTATAGGAGAGAGTATCCTGATCTGTAAGCCGAGTGAGAGAAGTAAAGCCGTGACCTTAGTACAGTCTGAACTGCCACCTGTCAGGAGTTGTCTGATCAAACACCAAGGGGAACAACTCAGTTCTAGCATGAAAAGAGCCATACTAGAGGTTTGTTAATATGTAACCTGATTCCGTTTGTTATTGTGAATAAAATAATGGCAAAGAAATCATAGGTAGTTAATTTTTTTTGACTTGTTTTAATATTTTATGTTATACAGATAGTTGTCAGTGATGTCGTTATTATACACCCCCCCCCCCCTCCCACAAAAAACTCATATTTATAGTAATAAACAGTGTCAGTTACAGGGAAAATTTCTATATAAGACCTTTCTTGTGTGGTCTATTTCAGGCGCGGGGTATATAAAATGCCTCGTAATTTTAGCACCATTAACCTCTTCTAAATCACCATCTAAATATAGCTAGACCAGATTTGCACAACACGGTTTTAAATCGAAATTTTTATGCCCCGCCATGAATATGGCCGGAGCATATAGTGTTTGTCATGTCCGTCTTCCGTCCTTCCGTCCTTCCGTCCTTCCGTCCTTCTGTCCTTCCGTCCTTCCGTCCTTCCGTCACACTTTGCGTTTAGCTCTGTTCAAAGCTAAGTTTCAAAGAAACTATCCAAGATATTTTTATCAAACTTCATATGCTGATAGATATTGATGAGAGCTATGGTTCATCTAGGGATGAACACTACCAGACTTGCTTCGGATGCTGGATTTGACTGACATTTTCAAGACGAGTGACCAGGTAAAAGTTTTTGGAACAGGTCCATTCCTAAGGAACTATAAGCCATACTTGGACCAAACTTGCATGGATGATGCATCTAGGGATGGACACTACCAGACTTGCTTCGGATGCTGGATCTGACCTACATTTTCCAGATGAGTGACCAGGTTAAAGTTTTTAGAGCATGTCCATGCCTAAGAAACTATAAGCCATACTTGGACCAAACTTGCATGGATGATGCATCTAGGGATGGACACTACCAGACTTGCTTCGGATGCTGGATCTGACCTACATTTTCCAGATGAGTGACCAGGTTAAAGTTTTTAGAGCATGTCTATTCCTAAGAAACTATAAGCCATACTTGGACCAAACTTGCATGGATGATGCATCTAGGGATGGACACTACCAGACTTGCTTCGGATGCTGGATCTGACCTATATTTTCATTCCCAAGTAACTATAAGCCCTACCTGAACCAAACTTTCATGGATGATGCATCTTTGGATGGACACTACCAGACTTGCTTCGGATGCTGGATCTGACCTATATTTTCATTTCCAAGTAACTGTAAGCCCTACCTGAACCAAACTTGCATAGATAATGCATCTAGGGATGGACACTACAAGACTTGCTTCAGATGCTGGATCTGACATATTTTTATTCCCAAGTAACTATAAGCCCTACCGGAACCAAACTTACATGAATGATGCATCTAGGGATGGACACTACCAGACTTGCTTCGGATGCTGGATCTGACCTATATTTTCATTCCCAAGTAACTATAAGCCCTACCTAAACCAAACTTGCATGGATGATGCATCTAGGGATGGACAATACCAGACTTGCTTCGGATGCTGAATCTGACCTATATTTTCATTCCTCAGTAACTATAAGCCCTACCTGAACCAAACTTATATGGATGATGCATCTTTGGATGGACACTACCAGACTTGCTTCGGATGCTGGATCTGACCTATATTTTTATTCCCAAGTAACTATAAGTCCTACCTGAACCAAACTTGCATGGATGATGCATCTAGGGATGGACACCACCAAACTTGCTTCGGATGCTGGATCTGACCTATATTTTCATTCCCAAGTAACTATAAGTCCTACCTGAACCAAACTTGCATGGATGATGCATCTAGGGATGGACACCACCAAACTTGCTTCGGATGCTGAATCTGACCTATATTTTTATTCCTAAGTAACTATAAGTCCTACCTGAGCCAAACTTGCATGGATGATGCATCTAGGGATGGACACTACCAGACTTGCTTCGGATGCTGGATCTGACCTATATTTTTATTCCCAAGTAACTATAAGTCCTACCTGAACCAAACTTGCATGGATGATGCATCTAGGGATGGACACCACCAAACTTGCTTCGGATGCTGGATCTGACCTATATTTTCATTCCCAAGTAACTATAAGTCCTACCTGAACCAAATTTGCATGGATGATGCATCTAGGGATGGACACCACCAAACTTGCTTCGGATGCTGAATCTGACCTATATTTTCATTCCTAAGTAACTATAAGTCCTACCTGAGCCAAACTTGCATGGATGATGCATCTAGGGATGGACACTACCAGACTTGCTTCGGATGCTGGATCTGACCTATATTTTTATTCCCAAGTAACTATAAGTCCTACCTGAACCAAACTTGCATGGATGATGCATCTAGGGATGGACACCACCAAACTTGCTTCGGATGCTGAATCTGACCTATATTTTCATTCCTAAGTAACTATAAGTCCTACCTGAACCAAACTTGCATGGATGATGCATCTAGGGATGGACAATACCTGACTCGCTTCGGATGCTGGATCTGACCTATATTTTCATTCCCAAGTATCTATAAGCCCTACCTGAACCAAACTTGCATGGATGATGAATTTAGGGATGGACACTACCAGACTTGCTTCGGATGCTGGATCTGACCTATATTTTCCAAACAAGCAATTCAGCTGCATCACTATTCTGGATATTCTGATCAAATTTTAAACACATACTAATTTTCATGTTGCTTTACTGATATATCCTCGGCGGGGCATTCATGTCCTATGGACATATTTCTAGTTATATATACAGATAAACAGATTTATTAATTATGGGGTAAAAGTGAAACCCCGCAACATGGTTTTATACAAGGTCCCCCTAATTATACCCCCCGCAAACGAAGTTTGGGGGGGTATATAGGAATCACCTTGTCCGTCTGTCTAGCTGTCCGTCTGTCTGTGCAATCGTGTCCGGTCCATATCTTTCTTACAGAGGGACATTAGAATCTACTACTCCACACTAAGATTGCTCATGACCTAAGGGTGTGTCATGTCCTTGACCCAAGGTCATTTGGGGAAGTTCAAGGTCACTGGAAGAAGAATTTCATAATTCGTGTCCGGTCTATATCTTTCTTATTGATAAACTTGGTAGGTTCTCATTTCACACAAAGATTGCCCATGACCCAAGGGTGTGTCATGACCTTGACCCAAGGTCATTTGAGAAAGTTCAAGGTCACTGGAAGAAAATTTTCAAAAATCATGTTTGATACATATCTTTTATAGATAAACTTGGTAGGTTCTCATTTCACACAAAGATTGCCCATGACCCAAGGATGTGTCATGACCTTGACCCAAGGTCAATTTGGAAAGTTCAAGGTCACTGGAAGAAAATTTTCATAATTCCTGTCCGGTCCATATCTTTCTTATGGATAAACTTGGTAGGTTTTTATTTCACACAAGGGTGTGTCATGACCTTGACCCAAGGTCATTTGGGGAAGTTCATGGTCACTGGAAGAAAAATATCATAATTCGTGTCCGGTCCATATCTTTCTTATGGATAAACTTGGTAGATTCTCATTTCACACAAAGATTGCCCATGACCCAAGGGTGTGTCATGACCTTGACCCAAGGTCATTTGGGGTAGTTCAAAGTCACTGGAAGAAAAATATCATAATTCGTGTCCGGTCCATATCTTTCTTATGGATAAACTTGGTAGATTCTCATTTCACACAAAGATTGCCCATGACCCAAGGGTGTGTCATGACCTTGACCCAAGGTCATTTGGGGTAGTTCAAGGTCACTGGAAGAAAAATATCATAATTCGTGTCCGGTCCATATCTTTCTTATGGATAAACTTGGTAGGTTCTCATTTCACTGAAAGATTGCCCATGACCCAAGGGTGTGTCATGACCTTGACCCAAGATTATCTGGGGAAGTTCAAGGTCACTGGAATAAAAATTTCATAATTGGTGTTTGATACATATTTTTATTATGGAAAAACTTACTTCTGAAAAACCCAGCGGGGGGTATTTTGTCCCGTTTGGACAGTTCTAGTTTATAATGATTCTATATATATACTATATGTATGTCTGTGGGATATATATGTATATCACTTTACATTGAAGTTTTTATACTGTAGAAGCACAAATTTTCGTGAGGATAAAATTTCCTTGATTTGTCATCAACAATAGTTTCGTGGGCATTTAATTTCGTTGTTTTGAGAGTAAGCCTATTCAGAAATTAGTCATATAAAATTTCGTGTGAGATTTAATTTCGTTGACAATTGTTAACAACGAAATAAACGAAATTTAATCCCCCACGAATATTTGTGCTTTTACAGTATATAAATGTATATATTGGATATATATATATATATATATATATATATATATATATATATATATATATATATATATATATATATATATATATATAAAAGCCCCGGAACCTGAAACCCCAGAACATTGTTTTGTACGAGGTCCCTGTAACTGACATTATTTGTATATATATATAAATACATATATTTATTAATGAAAAAAACTTTAAAACAATTTTTGAAAATTTCAACCGTGTTACCAGCCTTCATCAGTTGTGTTTTTTAAATGCATAGCAACTCAACAACGAACACGACTGATGAAGGCTGGTAACACGGTTGAAATATTTCAAAAAGTGTTTTAAAGTTTTTTATTCTATTGACAATAAGAGATACATGTATCGCTGTTCTTTACACAGATCGTAGTCAGTGGTGTGGCGGTGTCTGTGACAGATGTGGCAGCCTGTCTCCTGTATATATCTATATTATTATTTTGTGTAATACAGATCGTAGTCAGTGGTGTGGCGGGGTCTGTGATAGATATGGCAGCCTATGCCTCCTGTATATATAATATATCTATTTTATACATTATTATGTGTTATACAGATAGTAGTCAGTGGTGTGGTGGTGTCTATGACAGATGTGGCAGCCTATGCCTACTGTATAAATCTATATTATACATTATTTTGTGTTATACAGATCGTTGTCAGTGTTGTAGCGGTGTCCATGACAGATAAGGCAGTCTATGCCTCCTGTATATATTATATATTATTCTGTGTTTATATAAAGATAGTTGTCAGTGGTGTGGCAGTGTCTGTGACCAATATGGCGGCCTATGCCTCCTGTACTTATTATATATCTATATTTTACATTATTTTATACTTAATACAGATAGTTGTCAGTGGTGTGGCGGTGTCTGTGACAGATGTGGCAGCCTATGCCTCCTGTACTATGTTATATCTATATATACATTATACAGATAGTTGTCAGTGGTGTGGCGGTGTCTGTGACAGATGTGGAGGCCTATGCCTCCTGTACTATGTTATATCTATATATACATTATACAGATAGTTGTCAGTGGTGTGGCGGTGTCCGTGACAGATGTGGCAGCCTATGCCTCCTGTACTATGTTATATCTATATATACATTATACAGATAGTTGTCAGTGGTGTGGCGGTGTCTGTGACAGATGTGGCGGCCTATGCCTCCTGTACTATGTTAGCGGCGTCCCTGGAGACCAGCTCTGACCAGACACAGGACATGATTGATGCCTGTATACAGTTCCTTCAGGACAATGAGTTTGTGTCTCTTCAGAAATCACAAACAGAAGGTAAGCATGGCAAAGTCATTCTCCTCAACAGAAATCAAACATTGTGCTCCTCAGATGGTTACATGTAGTGCTTTCAAATTTTTTAATTGAATGATATCTAAGGTATAAGTTAGTCTAAGATTAGGATAAAATTTTCTTTTTTCTGTGTCATTTAATACTCATGAAAGTACATGGTTCTTCTTGCTCCATAGGATGGGTTATTATATTACTCTCCTTGTGTAGATGTAATCACTTATGACAATTGTTTATTATAGTTGGTATGACTATGACAACAGAGGAAAGGTTTGTTCCCACACAGCTCGGTGCAGCTGTACTAGCTTCCAGTCTTTCTCCAGATGAGGGTCTGACTGTTTTTGCTGAACTACAGAAAGCTCGACAGTGTTTTGTTCTAGAGAATGAACTACACATAGTCTATCTAGTGAGTGTTGTGATGGCTAGAATTTTCAGTTTTGTCTTTGTAAAAATTGTTTTTTAATGGAACAGAGGTTTTTTTTACCAAATTACTTATGGCTCATTATTTTTAGGCAGTAGAAATTACAAGGAACACTAATGTCAGAAAATCTCTGTTTAATAGAAGAATTATCCATCATTGTTGTATAGATATTATAAATTACAATTATTATGATAATGTGATGAAAGGATTCCGAAATATTTAGGAAAATCACCCGTTATCTAACTTCATCATTCCAATGTTGTAGGTGACCCCCATATACTCCCTTGACCTGGGGGCTAACATGGACTGGTACAAGTTCTACTGCCTGTGGGACAAACTTTCCCCGGACAAGAAGAGAGTGGCTCAGCTGGTGGGGGTCAGTGAGGCATTCCTCACCAGGGCCATCCAGGGGAGGATACCAACTAAAACAGAGAACCAGTTAAGGAGTCTGGCCATACACAAGAGGTACGGTTGTATGGCACTATGCAACAGAATTCTTAATTATTGTTCGATTTGATGTACGATTAAACTGAGTTACAAGGAACAATAATGTCATAAAATCTCTGTTTAAAAGAGGAGTTATCTTTCTCCCATCTCCAATGTTGTAATGTTTTCTGATATGGATATAAAACTTTATGTCCCTGGAGTAAATCCTTAGATCAAGGTTTAGTGTACAGCAAAACTTCATGTCACATATTGGAATTTACGGATATAGAAGTCATCTTGGATTATATAAATTTAATGAATTTCTTGTACGGCTATAACGAATTACGGAAAGCTAATTACATAGGTCCTAGTGACTGGTTATAACCAAATGTTTTGCTGTATGTAGCTATAAGATGTTGAGAGGAAACTAAACACTGGTAGGGATACCAGAATTCTAGTGTGTGTAGAAATTTATCGGTATTTTATCTATGTGTACTAGGTTCTACACGTGCCTGATACTGAGTGACCTTGTACAGGAAGTCCCCCTGGGGGAGGTGTGTCACCGCTACAGCTGTAACAAAGGTCAGCTCCAGTCACTACAGCAGACAGCCGCCACTTTTGCTGGTAGAGAGTCTTACAAGTTTTATTATATAGCTTTCTTTTTCACACAAGCATGAAGTTAGTACATGTATTGAATCAGGTATATGAAACTTGTTATTGAATTATTTCTTTAGTTGAATAATGCTTCTGCTCTAGGAATGGTGACAGTGTTTTGTGGCAGGCTGGGTTGGTATAACTTGGAGTTGATCCTTGGTCAGTTCCAGCATCGTTTGACCTTTGGAGTCCAGAGAGAGCTGTGTGACCTTGTGAGACTGACCTTGCTGAATGGACAGCGGGCCAGAGTCCTGTACAATGGTGGCTTCCACACTGTGGCAGCTCTAGCTAACGCCAATGTCAGTGATGTGGAACTAATCTTCAAGAAATCCTCACCCTTTCAAAGGTAAACACTGAGCAGACTCAAAAATATATTGATCAGACTTCAAATTAGCTGATTTAATTGAAAGATTAAGAAAACTGCTTAGTTTTCCAGTTTTCTCAGCCAAAGCTTAAAGTGGTTTACTGACTTTATCCATTGTCTATTATGTTTGAAGTCAACTGTACTGTTTACATCTGCATCTTCTTAACTAGAATTACTTAACCATTTTCAATCAGACTTTACACAAAGTACAAATGAAAGCAATGTCCCATTCTAATAACAGATATCTTTTGGATGGATAGAGAATTGCTAAAATAAATTTCTTTAAAAGAAAATAAATTCAGGGCAATAATTATTGATATACATGTACATTCAAATATTTCTAATTGGCTAAAATTCAGATTCAGATTAGGCCATGCAATGTTAATTTCTTGGTTCTCAGGCCTTTTGTCAAGAAATATGATGAGGGAGGGAGGCATTTTTTTTTTTTACTTTTTATTGCCCCCCGAACATGATGAGTCAGCTTTTTACATTGTACAAAACCTCAAAAAATGATGAGGAAGGTGATTTGTTGTTTTTATTTCATTGGTTTAGCAATAAAAAGGGTCAATGAGGCACCCTTGGAAGAGATGAGGGAGGGCCTGAGAACCAAACGATTAATTTTTTATGGCCTTAGTTCAAATCATTTTTAGATGGACTGTTAATAAATATTGATATAATTATAATTTACAGCTCTGGGGGACAATATTTAAGTTATTCAAAGTTTGATTTTAATTTTTACCTCCTTATATAGAAAATGATTAATTGATTTAAACTTGGATTTTGATTTGCAGCTCCAAGCAACAGGACAATGAGACAGAGTGGGAGGCGACAAAGAGACAGGAGAGTCGCTGTATCTGGTTAACGGGGCGTAAAGGTGCAACAGAGCGTGAAGCCGCAGAGGCCATCATAGAGGAGGCCAAGTCAGTCATCCAACAGGAGCTGGGCGGACTGGGAATCCAGTGGAAAAATCCAGAATCCAGGGACATCCAGAAAGGAGGGTCAAATCTGGATCAGAGCAAAATGGAGTGTCAAGATGACAAGAGGGTTCAGGGTTTAAACCGAAGTCATAGTGGTATGACCTTGGTAAAGCCCAAGGGAAGGAGGTCAGTGGGGAAAAGAAAATCAGTGGGAAAGAAAAGTCCTGGACTCTCCAAGTCTGGGATTTCTAATGGAGATGATTCCAGAGTAATAGAGAAGTCTGTTGTAGTCAGTCCACCTGGCATCAGAATACAAGGGAACACACAGGGACACAAGAACAAAACAATCACATCTGATAGTATGGGAAGCATGAATGATGATTTGAAAGGGGGAAAAGAAGATTGTACTAAATCGATGACAAAACTTACAACCACAGCAGAAGTTCACCATGTTCCACCAAATCCAGTGGGAAAAAACTGTTCTGTTCCTCAAATACACCATTCTGAGTCTTGTGAAGGAACAAATAAAGAGATGCTACTGGATAAAGTTGAGAAACAACGAAACTCCAAACAAATGGAAACATCTTCTGCCAAGACATCTGAAATTTCTTCAGGTACGATTGAAGACATATCAGGAAATGTTCACCCACTAGCTTTCCCTAAGAGTACAACTGCCTCTAGTTCAAATGCACCCATTTCTCCATGTTTAGATACTTATTCTTCAGTTGCTTCTTCTACTAATGCCATCAAAATCCCAGCATTGTCATCTGATTTAACCAACACATCAGACAATGTAAATCATAGAAAAGACAACAGAGGAAATTCTGATTGGAAAGTCTCTTCATTAGGCTTTCATGAACCTGACTGTCTGAGGAATCCTGATGATACAGCAAAGACAAATAACAAACAAACTCCAGCCTTCAATCAAGGATCAGATATAAAAACTCCTCTTGTACAGACAAATCAAATAAATCAATCGTCTATGGAGAATTTGAAAATTCATTCGAGTTCTAAAGAAGTGGAGGGAAAGAGTTTGAACAAAAATTCTAAAGAAAACAAAGAGAAAGCTTTTGATGATATGTTTTGTTCAGGGGATTTTACAGATAGTTTTGTTTTTGAATCTCAGATGGATGTAGGTCAAGTAGATTTCCCAGCATTGGCTTCTGTGGCTTCAAAGGAACCAGTGCCCAGTACAAATGATAAAAAATCTGGGTCAGATTCAGAAAAAGCAGATATTGGTTCAATTAATGAAGTAGAAAGACCGTCTTCTGAAAAGAAAAGTTTAAATAAATGTTTGCAAGGAAAAGATTTGTCCAAGGTGAGAATTTGTGCTCAAGCATCCAGCCGTTTTACAGAGGAACCAAATAATAAGGTTAGTTACATAAAAGACAAAGAAGTAAACTGTGTGATACCTGTGTCATGTGAAAGTGCAGATGGTAGTAAAAGAGAGAAAAATGGCAAGTGTGAAAATGGAATTGAAGATAATGCTATTAGTGAATTCAATGATAAGTGTGATAAAGATTTGAATCTTAGCAGCAGTCTGCTGATGTCACATGACATATCATGTGACCTGTTACCAGCCAGTAATTTTGAGAGGTGTATGATGTCAGATGACGAATCAGATGTCAGTAAAAATGAGTCATACAGGGACCTCAGAATTCCTTATCTTAGTGGACAGGAGGCATGTTTTCATGGCAGTGATAAAAAAGAAAAAGGTCCCACTCAGGTAGGCTACAGCCAGCTGTCACAGGACTTGATGCTGGCACTGGAACTCAGTGATACATTCAATGAGGACAGTGATGGGACACAAACTAAAAAGTCATCAGAACCAGGCAATCTGTCAAAGCGTGGGGAAACAAATGTTAAGAATTCAAGAAATTGTGAAGTGATAGTGAATACATCTGATCAAGAAACAGGAGGGAGAGAGACAAGTGATAAGGCAGAAGAAATGAGTGACTCATTAACATTTTCCATGGTTAATGAAGTATTAGAAATAAGTGATATGGGACAGTGCAATAAAAAATCAAATGTAAAATTGAGTGATTCTAAATATACTAAATTGAAAACAAGAGGGGCATCACAAGTTAAAGACAAGAAGCTGAGTCCAGGGACACTAGCATTCCTTGATGATCTTCACACCAGTATAGACACCGACAGTGATACATTAGTGGGGAAATCACCTTCTCCAAAAAAGGTCTCTTCTCAGAAAACTAAACATAAAAACACAAATAAGAATTTAAACAGCCAAGGAAAAACCGATGGTAGAAAATGTAAAAGAAAAAGTTTAGAGAAGGCTGAAGGAGGTAAAGTTAAAAAACCTAAAGAAGATAAAACCAGAACTAATGAGTGTCTGTCCCCCACCCCTCCAAGGCCAGGTCTTCTAAACTCCCCAAGGACAATTGGAAAGACCACTCCCAATAGTCTGAGGTCTAAGGGTCAAAATGCCAGCACTGGAAGGGCCAAAAAATGTATTGACACTTCTGACGCTTCAAAGAAAAATGAAAATATAGTGGTGGAAAATTGTGAAGGTGATGAAGTACCTTATGAAGAGAGAGGGCCTGTAGTGGACCCTAATGAGACAGGCCTCCCTCCATCTCAGGGGTCCTTCACTATTATAGATGTGTGTGCTGATGGTAGGTTGTTTGAGACGTTCCTTGCTGAGTGGAGGACACAGTCTGTGTTCTCTTTATCTGTGGCCTGTAGGACCAAGCCGTCCTCCTCAGTCTCCTCTTCTGCTGGAGGACAAATAGGAGCCAAGTTTTCTAAAGAAGGGACAACAGATAAAAGTAACAGAGGAATGGGATTCAGTGTTGGCAATTTTCTCTCAAAGTGTTGTAAGATTTTTGTTGAAATGTTGTTGCTTACAGATCTGGGGTTTTTTTTGTCTGTTTTGCTTCAAATTGGATCTTTCTTTATGCTGTATGAAACATTAACTTAATTGTATTATTAAATTCCACACATCAATACATGTACAATGTACCTCTACACTATAATATACATACATGTACAGTGTTCATGTTACAGACAAGGAGCCTGGAGTGGTCTCCCTTGGATTACCTGTCACAGGAACTAACCTGTTAATTACAGGTGTGTCAATCAGCTGGGAAGACAGAGATGCTTATTTCATTTCCTTGACCCCAGGGAATGCAGAGGGTATGTGTGTCTTTTGTCTTCATTAATATGAATGGTAAAAAGAAATTGAAGATCTCAAGTTTAAAGTATTCTGATTAAATTTTTTAGAGGAAAAAGTGTAATACTTATATTTGTAGAACAGAATGGTTTCTGGTGTCATAAACCATCACTTGAACTAACATTCAGAAAAAATTTTCAAACTCAATATTTTAAAACATTTTTCAATTAGGACCTAGTTAATAGAGTATCAATCACCTGCAGATACATAAATGTATATATACAGGTAACAGATTATTTATATAGATTATGATATTTTCTGCAGATGAAGATGACCTTGACCTCTCACCCCCTGACCTTGATAAATCTCTCTCAGTGTCAGCTCGTCTGGCAGCCATTAAGCAGTCACTCCGAAAGACACAGTGACTTTCACTTCTAGTGCCGAGAGCTTGGCAAGTGATAGCTATCATGCCAAGTCCTGGTATGACCGGCCCTAGAGAGAATCTTCCGGGCCACGAAGGTATCTAAGTTTTACCGTAGAAATTATACCATTACTTTTTTTTTCAAAATGTAACATTCAGGTAGAAAATTTTCTGGAATATTTTAAAACATTTTTAGCTCACAGGGGCCAGTCGAGAAGAATTAAATCATACCCCCGGCGTCGGTCCATGTCGGCGTTACTCGGCGTCCCAGGTTAAAGAAATTATAGGAGCAAGTCCATCTCTCGTGTATAAGGTTAACCAAACTTGCATGGATGAAACATTTGTAATAGCATGCTATGCTTATTTTTAAAGTTTTTGGAGCAGGTTAAAAATTTTGGAAAATTCTTTTCAAGAATTAAAGCCCTGGACCAAACTTGCATGGAGGATGCATCTACGGATGTACACTTTAAAATCTGCTGGATCTGATACATTTTCCAGATAGTGAAGGTTAAAGTTTTTGGACAGTGTAGTAGGTCTATTCCTAAGGAACTATAAGCTACCTGTCCAAACTTGCATGGATTGCATCTAAGGACACTACAAAACTTAGCTTCGGATGCTGGATCTGACCTACATTTTTCATATATGACCAGGTTAAAGTTTTTGGTGGAGTCCATATGGGAGTAAACTAGTAAGCCTTATTTCAAACTTGCATAGATGATGCATCCTAACATGGACACTACCTTGACTTTTTCGGATGCTGGATCTGACCTACTTTTGCATTCCCAAAACTATTTTAACTCCTCTGTCTGAACCAAAGTTGAATATCTAGATGTAGTTTTTCCCAAACTATTTCGAGATGCTGGATAATGTTCATTTTCAGTAGATCCCTTTTTGGACTAAATGGATTTGGTTAAGGATGCTTTCTAGGATAAGTGATGTCAATGTACACTAAAACAGGCTCTGACTGATGCTGGATCTGTACATTTTCATTGATGTAACTATGCCCTACCTGAACCAAACTTGCATTGCTGATGTTCTAGGGATGGACATTATCAAACATTGCTTTCAACCTACATTTTCATTCCCATAATATAGGCCCTTTAAAACCAAATTTGCATGGATGATGTAAAGTATAAAAAAAATTTACAGGTTTGCTGGATCTGAGGAGTAGTAAAGACAAACTTGCATGATATGATATATTCTGGGATGAACTAAGAATTGCTTCTGCTGGATCTGACCTACATTTTCATTCCCAAGTAACTATCTACCTGAACCAAACTTGCAACGGAAGATGCATCTAAGGATAGGACACTATCAGATGTGCTATCCTGATGCAGGGTCTGAAAATATATTTTCCATACAAGAGACCAGGTTTTAAAGTTTTGGGAACAGAAACATCCTTTATATCTGCAGTTTAGGCAAAGTTAAGAATATTTGTCAACCCACTTTACATGTTTTTCACGCTACACAAAAGAATGTTATATGCCAGGTAAGGGGTTATGTTATAAACAACTTGCAAGAATATTGTTGTTGGGATGAATACTAAATATTTTAAGAAAATATTATGTGAGATTTTTATTACATAAACTATAACATTTTGTCAGGTGCTCTTTTAATCTTTGATTACCTATGTTTCAATTAGGACTTAGTTAATAGAATATCAATCACCTGCAGATACATAAATGTATGTCTACAGGTAAAAGATTATATATGGAATATTATATTCTGCAGATGAAGATGACCTTGACCTGTCACCCCCTGACCTTGATAAATCTCTCTCTGTGTTGGCTCGTCTGGCAGCCATTAAACAGTCACTAGAAGATAGAGACAACTACACAGTGATGGCTATGGATGCCAAGTCCTGTTATGGGGCCCTAGAGAGGGGCTGTGGTATAAGTTGCCGTGGGAAGTTTCAGGACCCGAAGGTAGCCAGCTGGATAATGGACCCAGGGGCCAATGAGAAGAATCTTCATCGCATGGTCCATGACTACCTCCCTTTAGAAGCATTTCTCCTAGAAGGTTAATCATAGAAATTTTAATAGCATATGCTTATTTTTGTATTTTTTTTTCAAATGTAAGATTAAGAATTGTATTGCTTTATTTAAAATCTTATCAATAGTCTTTGATAGAAATACTTACAAAGCTAATCTAAGAATGTTTGTTAAGTACATAACAGACAGCTGTATATATGTTTTCCTGTAGGTATTGGTGGTGGAGTAGGCTATGGGAGTCTAGGAATGTCCCCAGAGAACCCTGGGTCGGGTCGGCTTCGGGCCTGTACCGAGGCGGTCCTACTGACCCACTTAATGCAGTACCTCTCTCTCTGTCTGACCAAAGAGAACCTGATGTCAGCCTTCCACGACATTGAGATGCCAGCTGTTATCACTCTGTCTCGTATGGAGATGAATGGATTTGGTAAGGACCTTTTCGTAAGAAAGTGATTCTGTACACATACAGGAAAACAGGCATCTGACTGATGATGATCTGTTATTGATTAATTTTGTTCATGTAGATGTTCACCTGCTTCCAAAATCTTTTCTAGACTAATCAAACATTTTCATCAAAGTGAATTGGGAAAATAATATCTTTTTTAAAAAGTCAATTCCACAATATTAAAGTATAAAAAAAATTATACAGGTTTTAATGATGAGGAGTGTGAAAGACAGAATACAGTGATGATAGAACGACTGGGTGAACTTGAGACTGAGGCCTACCAGCTAGTGGGGCACCAGTTTTCTCTGACTTCAACGGAAGATCTGTCTCAGGTTAGGTTTAATCTGTAACCTTTCTATAAACTTAATGTCTATCCTGATCAGGGTCTTCATAAGGGTAGTTAAAAGAGAAACATCTCTTTTTCTTCCGAGTAAGAATATGAAACCCACTGACAGGTTCTATTTATAGAACTATATCTCTTTGACAGGTACTATTTATAGAACTATATCTCTTTGTCAGGTGATATTTTAAGAACTATATCTCTTTGTCAGGTGCTCTTTATAGAACTACAGCTCCCTGTTAATGGTGACCCTAGCAGTCTGGGACAGCCTACCAGACCCAACAGACGGGCCCCCACAGGTCGTAGAGGCCGCCAGAAGACCCAGTTTTCTACCAGTAAGGATGTCCTGGAGAAACTGCGTCCCTACCACCCGCTCCCTGGGGTCCTCCTGGAGTGGCGCCGGATCAGTGGGGCCCTGACCAAGGTGGTGTTTGCCCTGCAGAAAGAGAAGGCGTACGTGGAGAGGTTGAAGATGTACAGGATATTTACAGATGTCCAGTACTTCTCAGCCACAGGACGGGTCAGTCTGTCTGAACCTAACCTACAGAACGTCCCAAAAGATTTCCAGATCTCTGCCTCAGGTTTGTTTTCCAGTCTAAATGTGCCATTGATCTCTCTGAAAAAATTGTCAGAAATGAGACTGTATGGGATAAAGTTTTAAATTGATGCAATTAAGTTTTTTGATTGTCATTGTAAGATGGTAAGATGGTATTAAGATCTTTAGGTATTCTGATGTGTTAGGATTGTACAAATAAACCTTTGTATATTTAACAGATGGAGTGTGCTAGTCCTCTAGGCAGGACCCGTAACTCTGTAAGGAACCAAACCAGAGTTCTTCAGATGACAACTGACCTTTCATTCAACGTCAGCATGAGACATGCCTTCATCCCTTTTCCAGGTAGCATTAATTTGTTTTTATTTAATATTTATTATTATATTTTATGTACAGATAATAATGTAGATCCAATATTATTAAGGATAAATATTATTTGGATTTTATCATTTTAAAAGTTTTTTTAAAAACCCAAAGATACAAGTTGATTAACTGTAAACCTAAAATTGTGAAGAAATGTTAATGTAACTTTGAGATAACTACATGAACTTCTTTAGATGTGCACTTCTGAATACATAAGATGGAATGATTTTAAAAATGTTGCCCATTCTCTCTTGGCAAATCATAAATTATATGCATGTTTAATGTAGGGGGAGTTTTGCTAGCGGCTGACTACTCTCAGTTGGAGTTACGCATGATTGCACATTTATCCCAAGATGCCAAGCTGATACAGATCCTGAACGGTGACGGAGACGTTTTCAAACTGATCACGGCTCAGTGGAAGTCAATCAGCGTGGAGGAGGTCACTCCAGAGGAGAGACAGCAAGCTAAACAGGTGAGAGGTCACAGGGTAAAAAGGTCAGAGAGACAGCAGGCTAAACAGGTTAGGGGTCATGGGGTCAAAAGGTTATTCTAAAGAGATGAGGGTCATGGGGTCAAAAGGTCAGAGAGACAGCAAACTAAACAGGTGAGGGGTCATGGTTTCAAAAGGTTATTCTTAACAGGTGAGGGGTCATGGGGTCAAAAGGTCAGAGGGACAGCATGCTAAACAGGTGAGGGCCCATGGGTCAAAAGGTTAATCTAAACAGGTGAGAGGTCATGGGGTCAAAAAGATATTCTTAAAAGGTAAAAGTCACAGGGTTAGTAGTTTAATCTAAACAGGTGAGGGGCCATGGGGTCAGATTGTTAATCTTCACATGTGAGAGAATGTTTGGGGTCAAAAGGTCAATCTAAACAGGGAATATAAGCTAAATCAGGTCTCTTGTAGTGTATGAATATAATTTGCTGCTGAAAAAATGTCCCCTTCCCAATCTATTGTTTTATTGTCTTCATTTAGATCTGCTATGGTAAGATATATGATATTGTTTGTATACAGAACTGCTAGGGTATGGTCAGTGATACTGTTGTTTTAACATGAATCTGCTCAAATTGGTACAATCTGTAGTATGTTATCTTTATGCAGATTTGATATGGTATGATCTATGGTATTGTTGTCTTTATACAGATTTGCTATGGTATGATCTATGGTTTTGATGTCTTTATACACTTTATTCAGATTTGCTATAGTATGATCTATGGTATTGTTGTCTTTATACAAATTTGCTATGGAATGATCTATGGTATTGCTGTCTTTATACAGATTTGCTATGGTATGATCTATGGTATTGTTGTCTTTATACAGATTTGCTATGGTATGATCCATGGTATTGTTGTCTTTATACAGATTTGCTATGGTGATCTATGGTATTGTTGTCTTTATGATTTGCTATGGTATGATCTATGGTATTCTTTTTATACAGATTTGCTATGGTATGATCTATGGTATTGTTGTCTTTATACAGATTTGCTATGGTATGATCTATGGTATTGTTGTCTTTATACAGATTTGCTATGGTATGATCTATGGTATTGTTGTCTTTATACAGATTTGCTATGGTATGATCTATGGTATTGTTGTCTTTATACAGATTTGCTATGGTATGATCTGTGGTATTGTTGTCTTTATACAGATCTGTTATGGCATGATCTATGGTAATGTTGTCTCTATAAAGATTTGCTATGGTATGATCTACGGTATTGGTGCCAAGGCACTTGGTGAGACATTGGGAGTGGATGAAAATGATGCAGCAGTTTTTATGCAGACCTTCAAGTCCAAATACCCTGGTATGATCATGATGATGTTAACTGTAGAGATTGACAAAAATTGAAATCAATGTAGAATGTGAAATACTAAATTATGTTTAAGGAATGAGGCGATACCTTAAGAACACCGTGGATAAATGTATCAAGGACAAGTTTGTGGAAACTATCAGCGGGCGACGACGGTATCTACCATCCATCTCAAACACAAACCCCTATGTCAGGGCTCACGTAAGTAACACAAACACCTATGTCAGGGCATATTATTTAAGTAACACATATTAATGTCTGGGCCTATGCTAGTAACACAGCCCCTTATGCAAAACAATGTTATCTTATCAAGGTCTTATAACTTAATCCTTTCCCTCCCAGGCAGAGAGACAGGCTGTTAACACCACAGTTCAGGGATCAGCTGCTGACCTTGTCAAGGTCGCCATGAACAGGATTGATCAAAGACTCTCAGAAATATTTCCTCTCTCACAGAAATCACTCTCACACAAGGAACAAGGCAAGTTTATATATCTTCAATGTATATTTATTAAAAACCTGAAAAATTATTGAGTAAGATTTTACTGGTATTTGTTTGAAATAAGATGACCAACAGGACTGGTGCTTAGGCTCTCGTATTACATGTGTTCATTCCTTATGATAAAACTTTTCAGTTGGTAGTGTGACCTTGAACTGTATTTGTAAAATTAAACTTGACCATAAGCTGCTAAGCAAGGGAGTCAGTGACCATAAGCTGCTACACAATGGATTCAGTGCTTCACTAACACCTCTATGTAAACTTGATTTAGTAGATTATCAATTCAAAGCAACTGATAACCAAGTTTTAGTACTTATCATATTTTGTTGGATTTAGGTCCTACTGTTGATTTATCTGATGACAGATGTTGTTTAGTTCTACAACTTCACGATGAACTGATTTATGACGTGACAGAGACCTGTCTGAGACAAGCAGCCAAGGTCATCAAACAGGAAATGGAGTCAGCCATGACCTTGTCTGTTAAAATGCCAGTCAAGGTCAAAAGTGGGTTGTCATGGGCAACAATGCAAGATCTAGAGGTGTGAAGTGGGTCGTCATGGGCGACAAAGCAAGATCTAGAGGTGTGAATAATGAACTTTATATGAAAAAATGTCACTTGGAGTCCATGACACATCATTGTACAGACATTGTGGACTCGAAAAATGCTGTGAAGAAAAATTTCAGACATTTTATGTTTGATATCATTTGATAACAAAACGGGTCTATATTCTGTGATATATGTGTTCTTCTTATTAAGGAAAAGTTGTTATTTCTGTTAAGTTGTTATGATTTGAATAAGCACCCTGAATCAAATTAGATTATTTATTTTTGAATGGATGTCTTAAATTTGTATTATACTAACAAATATATATTATACAGTCTCATTTGACCATATGTAATTTATATACAACTTTTAGGAATCTGATTTGCATAGAATGAAATACTGTAAGAACATAATTCTGATCAAGAATTTTGTGTGAATTACATAATTATATATATCTACAGAGGTAGGTATATTCCCATTATGAAGGGTTACAGATATGTATGTCACTCGTGATTTTTAACCTGTCTGTTTTGTTCTTGTTACTTGTGCATTTTCTGTCATAAACTGTGGAATATTTCCAGCTTGTTCTGTAGAAAAACTGAATCAGCTTTGACCATTTTGGGTTGAAAGCAGCAATAAATGAAGGAGATATTAAATTTTGAATCTTTTTATCTACATCTTTCTTGGATCTGAGGAATGAGACTAAAACCATTTAATTTTTTTATTAATTCAATGCATGCTTCTCAAGTGTAATATTATACAATCCTGAATCAAGCTAATTAATTGTTGGCATAATTATATTAAGGGGTGAACCCTCTTTGATGTAAAAACAATAATATTATAATTTATGATTTTTTGTAGTACTATCCATTCTCATAAAATTATATAAAAATTATATATTTCATATTGATTGATTGATTGATTACCATTCTTGTTGACAGAGTTTGCATTGTATTGAATAGTTGGGGGCCAAATGTATAAGGCCCACCCAATGGTAAAAAGTACCTGTGTTTTTTCCAATTTCATTGAAAAAAAATTCCCAAACCTTAAAAAGTGTTCAAACGCAGTCTTATTAAAAAAAAAAATCAAATTCTCAATATTGATTGATTGATTGATTGATTAACATCCTTGTGGAGAATTTTTCACTCTTCACTTGCCGGTGAAGAGTTGCAAATTTTGACCTATACTCGGCTCTCAGGGCCATTGAGCAGTAGTTTAGGTTCTTTATCGTGCCAATGCCTACCGTTACACGGGACCTGCGTTTTAAGGTAATATCCGAAAGACCCATGAATTTCACTTAACCTATACTTGGCACTCAGGGCCATGTAGGGAGGGACCTTTTTCGTGCCAGTACCTACTGCGAATTGAGACCTCAGTTTATACAGTCTCATACGAACGACCAGTCGGCATGCCCCAAAGTAGGATTCGATCCCGCGACAACTTACTTCGCGACTCTAAAGCAGAAGCTCTAACCACTGCGCAACGCGGGCGACAATAATATTGATGTCAGGGGACTGTGCCATCCACACAACAGTAAGAATTTAATTTCCAGCTTGTAGCAATTACAGATAATAAATGGTTTTCTAAAATCGCAAAATATTTTTCTTCATTTATATTACCGTTGAAAGGGCAAAGGGTTTAGTCAAAGTTAGCGTAAATCACAGTTTCGTCTAGAAAATGTAAATATGTCTACTTGATAGACCTAATTTTACCTTACAAAATATTTAGAATCCAGGAGCTTCTGGGGGATTCGCCACCTGGGCCCCCACCTTAAGGCGGCCCCCAGCCCCTTGCCTACTTTTGACGCCCCCTCTAACTTCCAATACCTGGATCCGCCACTAGGGTTCCAACTCCACAATATATGTAATACAAACCCACACCATAATATAGACACCCTTCTCTCATTCTCTATCCAGAGTTGTCGTTCCCGCTTCTTTTCCACATACACGTGTTGTGAGCGTAGCGGTAGATAACTCTCAGTCTGGATAGAGAATGACCCTTCTCTGTCGCGGAGAACACGTGTACTAGGGAAGTAACTCTTCTTTTGATGTTCTCCTAACGTTTACTCTATGGTTTTCACCCAGAAGTTGAGAATGATCTAACTTTCATCGGAGAAGATTACGGAGTTCCAATAATTAGTAACAGTATGTTTTCTCTTCTCCAAACACAATGACATGCGCTTCAGCTGACCTGTGACACAACCATCGTATTTTTCACTACTTGTCTCTCATATTCAGGTGAAAAATCTTTGCCTTGTCCGTGAATGTAGATCTATAAAACTACATGATGATTTACATCCTTACTTTGAACAGTAAGAATCATTCGTAATACCATTTAATACACGCTCCCTGTTCATTTTTGTGTGAGGAACGAGCCAGTTTCGACCCCGCTGTGACATCTTGTTTTGCATTCTCTCTTCTATCAGCTTTGCCTAAATATTTTTTTCCAGATTGATCTTATTGTAGATTCCGATATTCCTACTATAAATTTTCAATTTAAGATGTCTTTTTACCTTCTAACTTCATTTCAACAATCAATTTTCGTACATCGTCTGTTGATTTTCGGCCCATGCTTGTTTAGGATTTTACAAGAATGCAGACGACGGAACTACATTAACTACGTCACTTACCAGCGAAAGATAACTCTGAAAATTTCACTGGATAAATCAGCCTCGTTCAAAAGTTGTTTCCCTTTAAGATCAAGATCTACTACTAAATGAAAGGTACCTACAGGGATATCAAATTAGTCAAGCTTAAGGTGTTTCGGGGTATAATCACTGTGTAAACATCGTCTCAAGCCATGGTCCAGAGTCCGGATCGTCCATTTTGGCCGTGGTTTGTGACGATGCTGTGTAAAGGGGTCCCGGTTACATCATGTGGGGTTTCAACTCCGATTTAGCGATGATTTTTTTTATTTGGAAAATATATTTGTAAAAATTCTTGGCTAATAAATTCTTTGTGGCCAAATGACATGTGCACGGGTTG
>NW_026926563.1:0-27999 GCF_032062105.1 Saccostrea cuccullata | reverse complement strand
TGTATTGGTGATTGATTTTGACTATTGATTGTATTGATGATTGATTGATTTAATCAATAAAGCAATGACAAAAACTGCCAATCATTCTTAATCTATTTTGTCGAAATAATCCAAATTTGCAGTAATAACCACTTAGAAAAATCATGAAAATGGGTCTGAAAATGCCACTGACTTGACCGAACCAGGGAAAGTTCAGACCCATAAAGGAAAAAATAAATGCCAACACACTTCAAAAATAAATCATACTAAAAGTGAGTAAAATTTACAAAACTGTTCTGTACATTGCAAAAATGGGAATAAACATATATGTCCCATATTGCAACAAAACAACTTTCTTATAAGATATATGTGAGAAGATACTGTTTCTATTAATCTTTTACATATCAATTATGATAAATTAAATTCACCAGTGTCTTATGAGGGATAAACATATGCCCCCATCACAACAAAATCAGATTATTGTTCCAAGTGTATGCTTTCTGTGGGTTCTAAGTATTTACAAATGACTCCGTATAATGTTCGATAAGGGATAAACATATGCCCTCATAGTCACAAAGAATAACATTCCTCGCTGTCTTTTAATTCACTTTTAAGTTCACGTTTGATCTTCACGTAAGGTCTACCTAAAGCAATGTTTCAGATGAGGGATCCTCACAGAAAAAGGATAAATCTGGAACGAATTAAAATACATTTCTAGACTAATCAAATGAAAAACGATGGAAAATAACTCGCCGGGGTAAAAGTTGAAACTAAAATAAAAAGACCCGTACGGGCGCAAAAAACTGCCTGAAAATTGAACATAGAACTTGCCTTAAGTACTGTAAAAATTCACAATATTTTTAGATATCAACTAATTCCGAAAAAAAAACAAAAAACAAATTGGCAAATATTTTTCCAACAAATTTCCTTCACAGAAAAAAGATAAATGTCGAATGCATTAAATTACATTTCTAGACAAAAAACGATGGAAAAATCGCCATATGCAGGGTAAAAGCTGAAACAAAAATGAAAAAAAACCAAACAGGTGTAATCAAGACTGCCTGAAACTTGTACTTAGGTCTTGGCTTAAGGGGGACCGACTATAGTTTCCTTTGCGCAATATTTCGCGCATCATATTAAAATGAAGCGTATTTACTGTTTTAATGCAACTTTTTTCGCTTAATTATTAAAATTAAACAAAATTTAGAAATTATAGTTATAAAAACGTAATTACAATTTGATATAACTGATTTTTAAAACGATTTTGCAATTGATAGGAAGGTTGACGTCGTTGCAGTGTGTTTTTGACGTTATGATAATCTGTAGCTCTTAAGGAAAGTGGTAATAAAAATATTATTAAAGAAAAAGTAATAAATATATGCTCTTGAAATTTAAAACATAGATATTTGAGAATATCTCCAATATCTTTATTATGTTTTCATGTGAATCCATTGTGTACGTCATATTTTGTAATACTCTATAAAAATAGTAAAATTTGCTAATTTTATGCATTTTGAGATGCCCCCTCTGGTAACAAGATGGTAGAATTTTGTGTTTCTTACATATATTGCATAATATAGTATTACTCATCAAATATTATAATTTGAACAAAATGTCTATTGTAGTATTTGTATAATTTGCTTTAAAGTGCTAAAAATGGGCATTTTCCTGTATAATCCTATAGTAAATGTACCTGTATTTTGAGACGGTCCCTCAAAAATACCTGGACGGTAGATTTCCCCCAAACTTTGCATGTACACTGAAGTTAATGTATTAAAGTTATATATGGTACAAAAATGAAGAGTTTTGCTATTGTAGTTTTCACACAATAAAACTATAGTCGGTCCCCTTAAGTACTGTAAAAATTCACAATATTTTTGTAATCAACTATTGCCGAAACAAACCAATTGGCAGACATTCTTTCAACGAATTTCCTTCACAGAAAGGATAAATCTGGAATACATTCCTAGACATCAAATAAAAAACGATGTCAAAATTCGCCATCTGCTGGGTAAAAGTTGAAACTAAAATGTTAAAAAAAACAACACAAAATGGCTTAAATTTGGTAAGTGCATTGATTGCCTGAAACTTGTACCGAGGTCATGCCTATAGTACTGTTAAAATCACAAAATATTAATTAATTTCAAAGAATATCTATCTCAAAAATTGACGGCTATTAGAAGTAACAAAATTGTGACAAACTCTTTTTTGATTTTCATGAATAGCTATTTTCTCGCTGAAATTAACGCTCCCCTTATACGGGGAGAAACAAAATAATTCCCATGGTTCCATAACACACAGTAACCAAGTGACGGCAATGTACCTCTCAATATTGCGTTTACTTTGTCTGCAATATCCAATCACGAACCTTCCTTCCACCCACACCCTTGAACAAAACGGAATGCAATTCTCAAATACCAAGGCTTGCAGAATATCTAATGTCACCATGTTTCAAGAATTCGTGAAAACGACGCACAATCGAGAGTCAAAGAATGACAACTGAAGTTTTGCCCATTTAAGACATAAAAAATTTTATTCACCTAATTCTTGATAAAATAAATAACAAACTTTGAAAAATAAAAGTCCGTCTTCCAACTATGTAGATGGGAGAATAGGCAGAGTGACGCACCGCGTGGTCGGAATTTCATTTGTTAGATTTTGATTGGTCAATCTCTGCCTCTCCTAAAACATGAAACAAAATGACCATTATAAAGCACAGCTATACAATATTTCAGACTTTCACATTCAAGGAGGACACCTGAGGACACTTAACTTTAGTTAGTACTTAAGCACTAGGTATGTTAATGAATTACACTTCAGTATTTCTACCAAATTTAAGTAATACCTAAGGAAATAAAGTTAAAAATACAATGCTAAAGTGATTTTTTTTATTCTAAAAAGTTTTAGGATTTCCGTCCCTGGTCTGACGACATAAAAGGTATGGATTTACAGACGAAGAGTGTCGTTGGCAGTGAGGCTTTGCAACGCTGTTCTAGTCATCAGTTTTAGAATCTCAAATTAGGTAAGTGTATGCTTAAACAAGTGATTATTGAATTTAATTGTAATTTGTTTCCTTGGAAGACGGTATTATATAGTTGAAGTTTTTTACAGTCTTCAGACAGTGCACTTCTTCTCTTTTGTGATTGGTAGAAATTGCATGATGAAAAAATTTTCAATTATTTCATCGGTTTAAATGCTGTTCAAGGCAAGGGAAATAACTTTCTGATGATCTAATTTTCGTACGACTTAACAATTTTGCAAGATTTTCAATCTTAAAAAAAATGACAAAACGAACAACAAATGCAGCAGTAATTAATTCTAAATAACATGATTTTCTTTTATTGCAATAACTAAAAAGGTCTCTTTAATTTCTTTGTAAAAAATATTTCATTTTTATTGCTTGCAGGCTTTACATTTTCTTTTATTATTCTTTTCCCCTATCTTGTTTGAATAAGGAAACGGAATCAGCCGAGGTTTTTGCTGAAATATCTCGGCCAGTCATAGTTAAAGGAGATGACCGAGCGACAACCATGGTAGGGCTAATGCCAGTAAAAAGCTAATGTAGAAATACAAAATCAAGAAATTCAAAAGATTAATAGGGCCTGAAGGTGTAGATCATTTTACTGCTAAAAGTTTGTTGCTAAAGACGGTAAGCTTTTTTAAAAAGATCTACTTGTTTTTTAATTGTCCTTGATATTACTTGTATTACGTTTACAAATTAAAAACCAGTACCAAAACTCATTTTAACACATTTTCTACACGATGTTCGTCATTTTCATCGCCAATTTATCACAATTTGAGAGCTTTGGACAATATTTTACCAAACCGGAAGTGACCTTGATCTTCGTCTGATCATGAGACCAAGGTTTCGCGTCACAATAGATTAAATGATGAGTAATCAATGCTCTTGGTAGTCTAATATCAGCTCAAGCAGTCTGAATCATATCCATAAAGCGGTGCACTTACGTGCTAAACGCCCAAGGATGTTGAATAAAAGGCCTCTGTGTGATGATGCACTCTGTCAAATCCCTGGATCTGAATTTCATTGAACACACTTGGAATTTTTGTAAGGAATGTCAAAGCCCCCTCCCACTCCACACAATTTCAACGGTTTGGAAAGATCTATGCAGCATTAAATGCCCACAAACATTTTCTTGATAACAAATTCACGAAATTCTATCCCCACGAAATTTTTTTTTCACAGTACATGTAGTCCGTTCCCCATTCATTGGGTCCCGCTTTTTCTGGCAGAGTCAAGACACCTCCCCACCTTTGGTCAACCCTTTTGTTTATAAAACAATGCAAGGAACCCTTTTGTGTACATAATAATAAAAAAAAACTGTAGCAACCTTTGTGTCATTCCAATAAACGATAACTCATTAATCAGTACTTCATTGGTCATTTTCCACACTTGAGCTTCCTGTCCTTAATATACAAAATTGTAGAAGTTTAATATTTTTAATTAAAAATCTCCATGATCTAATCAACAAATTCAGATTTTATTAGAACCAAGAGGCATACATCTCATAGGTACAAAATGATACATATATCACACAGTAAGACAATTCATATGAACAACATAGAAAATGTATAGTATTAAGTATATATGAATATAATTTTTTAACAATTTATTTCTTATTTTGTTTGCAATATTTATATACCTTTTTCAATATAACATATTTTCTTAGTATTTTAACTCGACAGCAATTGAATTAATTTAAATACACTTGGTTGAAATGCATAGTATATATATTTTATATATATATATATATATATATATATATATAATTTAAGAAAAATCCAGTGTTTTGGTACAGTAAAATATATCCAATGAAAAAAAGTCAGAAATCACAAATCTCGAAAATCATTTTTACTGTTAGCGCTTTCTGCCTAATGGCTCTTCAGACAGTTAAAAGTTAAATATAAAATTGCTTAGTAACGTTCATAAGCACGACGTCAAGTATTGTCCATTGTGACGTCATAATAACGTTAAAAGGTAGCATTATAATTCGCACCGTTACAATCACTTAAATAAACCAAAAAACAAGTAGAAAATAACTTTAGTTAAAACTGAAGTAATTATTTTCTGTTAAGTTTTGGGTTAAATAGTTTAATGAAGTAGTCCTCCTTTGCTACTCTGGATATTTCACAGTCATTGTGCATTTTATAAAATGGAAATAATTTAAATTTCCCTTTCCCACAGGTAGCAAAGTGCTCACTGCACGGCGTATTCCTTACGCTAGGGTCCCGAATTTGTTGCTTATGGACTCGCACTCGTGCGTTCAGTTTGCCGGTTTGTCCTATGTAGTCTTCATCACAGGTCGGACAGGTTATGCAGTAAATAACATTTTCTGATTTACAGGTCATGTTGGCGTTTGGTGTTAATTTTTTACCACATTTTAAAGTTTTTTCGCTTCCCTCCTCCAGATATTCACATGTTCCACAACGTGGGTCACAGCACTTTTGGACGACTTTGGCATTGATTGTTGCAAATCTTGCTCTGGTTAGGATTTTCTTCAGATTGGGTGCCTGTCTTCTGCTATTAATAATTTGAGACTCCTTGATGATGTCTTTTAGATTCTGAGATTGTTCTAAAATGGGGAAAAATCTCCTGGCTGATCTTAAAATATTGTGGTTGCGTGGATTGTGCGTCACAACAAAAGGGATGTCGCTTTTTTCACTATCATCCTTGCGGCGAGTGTTTCTTAGTACAGAAGTAGGAATGTTTTTTGCTTTTTCAATTCCGGCATTGATAAGATTCTCCGGATAATGTTGTTTTTGGAGATATGATTTAAATTCTTCTAACCTTTTCAAGCGTAAAGTTGTATCGGTTACTATTGTGCATATACGTCTTGCCATATTGTATGGAATATTACGCTTAGTATGTGATGGGTGACATGAATAGAAATCCAAATATTGGTGCGAATCTGTTTCTTTGCAGTACAGGTCTGTAATAATTTTGGTATCATCCTTAATTAGAAGGAGGTCCAAAAATGGAAGTTGTCTGTCACTCATCTCCATTGTGAACTGAATTGATTCCTGTAATTGATTTATTACCGTATGGAATTTTTCTAAATCGTCTTCAGTTTTATTCCAAAAGATAAAAATATCATCAAGGTACCTTTTCCAGTTTTGGCGAATGTATTGTACAAAAGTTTCGTCAAATATTTCCGGAAGTTTACTATATAGCTTTTCTTCCAAGTAACCCATAACTAGAGTGGCATAAGTTGGGGCCACTTTGGTACCCATAGCTGTGCCCTTGATTTGAAGGTAAAATTGCTCATCAAAATGAAAATGGTTATTTTCTAAAACTACTTGAAGGGCTTCAAGTATAAATTCTTTAGAGAATCTTTCATTCGTTTCTGTTGGATATTTCTCCATCCAAAATTTGACAGATTCAAGTCCCAAGTAATGTGGGATGTTGGTGTAAAGACTGGTTACATCAAAACTTACAAGAAGCGTGTTTTGTTGTATTTCCTCTGGAATGTAATTAAGGAAATCCAAATCATCACGGATGAAACTGGGTACTTTTTTGCACAATGGTTTGAGAATCAAATCAAGTAGATTGCTCAGTCTTTGTGTACATGAGGATGGTCCTGCTATAATGGGACGGAGTTTTAAATCCGAGGGTTTCGGAATTTTTATATATGTATTTTCACATCTTTTGATATTTTCCTGGATTTCCTTGGATTTGTGAATTTTTGGTAGACCGTAGAAATTGCTGGTTTTAACTTCAAAATGTGTGAGATAATCTATTTCATTCTTAGTAAACTCACCAGCAAATTTTTTCGTAAGTCGTTCAATTCTACGCATTGTTTGGCGGTCTCCATTTTGGTCAAGTTTTTTATAAAACTGATCATCTTGAAGTTGACTCATTACCATTTCCTTGTAATGGTCTCTATCCATTATAACTATTGCACCTCCTTTGTCCGCTTCTTTAATAATGATGGACGAATCCTCACTCAAATCTTTTAAAGCATTCTGTTCCTTTCTTGAAATGTTTGATTTCACATTCCTTTCTTGAAATGTTTGATTTCACATTGGTTTCCGCTAAATTAGTATCCGCTGAATTTTTAAGACACATTATGTAATCTTCAAGATGTTTATTTCTATTTGCCACTCTAGTTATGGGTTACTTGGAAGAAAAGCTATATAGTAAACTTCCGGAAATATTTGACGAAACTTTTGTACAATACATTCGCCAAAACTGGAAAAGGTACCTTGATGATATTTTTATCTTTTGGAATAAAACTGAAGACGATTTAGAAAAATTCCATACGGTAATAAATCAATTACAGGAATCAATTCAGTTCACAATGGAGATGAGTGACAGACAACTTCCATTTTTGGACCTCCTTCTAATTAAGGATGATACCAAAATTATTACAGACCTGTACTGCAAAGAAACAGATTCGCACCAATATTTGGATTTCTATTCATGTCACCCATCACATACTAAGCGTAATATTCCATACAATATGGCAAGACGTATATGCACAATAGTAACCGATACAACTTTACGCTTGAAAAGGTTAGAAGAATTTAAATCATATCTCCAAAAACAACATTATCCGGAGAATCTTATCAATGCCGGAATTGAAAAAGCAAAAAACATTCCTACTTCTGTACTAAGAAACACTCGCCGCAAGGATGATAGTGAAAAAAGCGACATCCCTTTTGTTGTGACGCACAATCCACGCAACCACAATATTTTAAGATCAGCCAGGAGATTTTTCCCCATTTTAGAACAATCTCAGAATCTAAAAGACATCATCAAGGAGTCTCAAATTATTAATAGCAGAAGACAGGCACCCAATCTGAAGAAAATCCTAACCAGAGCAAGATTTGCAACAATCAATGCCAAAGTCGTCCAAAAGTGCTGTGACCCACGTTGTGGAACATGTGAATATCTGGAGGAGGGAAGCGAAAAAACTTTAAAATGTGGTAAAAAATTAACACCAAACGCCAACATGACCTGTAAATCAGAAAATGTTATTTACTGCATAACCTGTCCGACCTGTGATGAAGACTACATAGGACAAACCGGCAAACTGAACGCACGAGTGCGAGTCCATAAGCAACAAATTCGGGACCCTAGCGTAAGGAATACGCCGTGCAGTGAGCACTTTGCTACCTGTGGGAAAGGGAAATTTAAATTATTTCCATTTTATAAAATGCACAATGACTGTGAAATATCCAGAGTAGCAAAGGAGGACTACTTCATTAAACTATTTAACCCAAAACTTAACAGAAAATAATTACTTCAGTTTTAACTAAAGTTATTTTCTACTTGTTTTTTGGTTTATTTAAGTGATTGTAACGGTGCGAATTATAATGCTACCTTTTAACGTTATTATGACGTCACAATGGACAATACTTGACGTCGTGCTTATGAACGTTACTAAGCAATTTTATATTTAAATTTAAACTGTCTGAAGAGCCATTAGGCAGAAAGCGCTAACAGTAAAAATGATTTTCGAGATTTGTGATTTCTGACTTTTTTTCATTGGATATATATATATATATATATATATATATATATATATATATATATATATATATATATATATATATATATATATATATATATTTTCCCTCAAATTGTCATATTTTTGAAATTTTTAAAAGTATAAAATGAAATTCATCATCTAAATCCCCCATACAACATAAATAACACTTTCTAAGATTCTTACGTATGTCATTACATGTATATTTTCCTCTTTCAATATTTAAGACATGGCACATAATCTAATCCTGGAAGTACATTTTATATATTATGCCTGAAAAGGTTTACAAAGATGTGAATGCAAAGTAAAATTACTTACTAAATGTCGGTATTGAAATCCTTTTGATGAGACATACATGTATATTTGATAATGTTTTTTTTTCTTGTTTGGAAGTATAATAAATTCTTTCAAACAATATTCTAACAGAATCTATTTTACTACAAGTATATAGATCAGATAAATCATTTAGGTTGAATTTATTTTTTATGTTTGAAATCCACACATCATCATTTTACCCTATCATGTTAACAAGACTTCAGTTTTCAATTGTCACTACTTTGTAGTTTTAACCAGTAACTTAAATTATTTTCTTTTCTAAGAATTTCGAATGGTTCTCTTCCCCGTTCACAATAAATCATATCATTACAAGTACTTTTTCTTACATTTAAAATTCTCTTAAAAGATAACAGACGTACTTTTTCTACATCAGGTCCCTTGTGAAAACCACACACTAATCTTGATTACCCGGTAAGTTTAAATTACATAGAAAAAGATCACAATCAATGCATATTCATGTATTTTTATGTCCCCGTTAACAACGTTTCGGGGGTATAATTGTTTTGTCTTGTCCGTCTGTCAGTCTAGCTGTTTCTCTGCCTGTCTGCCTATCTGTTTGTCCGCAAAAACTTTTACCTTATCCATAACTTTTGATTTAGTGGAGCTATGATTTTCATATTTCACATGTGTATTTCTTGTGACAAAACCTTTTTTTTTTAGGTACGACCAAATTTGACCTTTTGGCCTCGGAGTTTGACCCAATTTAATACAAACATTTCGAACTTTTACTTTGGCCATATCTTTTGAACAGTAAATACTAATACCAGGACTTTTATACTTCACATATGTATTCTTCGTGGAGAGAACTTTGAAATACCATTAGATACCAACAAACTTGACCTTGGAGATTTCCTTACTTCGAAATAACATTAATATTGTCCAAAGTTTTTGAACCGTAAGGGCTAGGGCTTTCATACTTCACATATGTTATCCTTTGAGAAGGCTTTTCATTGGATGCTTTAATCCTCTGACCTTGGAGTTTGACCTACTTTTAAAAAGCAAACCTTGACAAAAACTTTTGAAGGGTTAGGCTAGTGCTTTTACACTTTACATATTTAATCCTTGTGAAAAGACCTTTTATTCCATAGGGTCTTCTTCATTGAATACGAAAAACTTTGACCCTTTGACCTTGACCTTGAGTTTGGCTTACTTTTCAAAAAGCAAACCTTGACCAAAACATTTTAACGATTAGGACTGCTTTCATACTTTTAATATGTAATTCATGCGACAAGATTTTTCTTTTGATATCAAGACTTTTGACTCTTTGACTTCGAACTTGAAGTTTGACCTACTTTTTAAAATCTTTTGAACTTAGAAAAGTTTAATCTCCGCTATGTTGCCATACAGGGGTATCAGTGTTTCACAAACACATCTTGCTGAAAACATGAATTACAATAATTATTTTTTATATTTTGGAGGCAGAGATTTATATAAATTGTTTCTCCTGCACTCTGAACATGTTAAACATAAACATTTTACTACGCTTATGTCTTTTTCAACTATATTCTTTGCGATAATGAGGTTAGTTCACCATACGATATTGCTAGGGTTTATTGCTATTACGAAGTACTTCAGTTCAAGTTTTCAAAAAAATTAATTGACATAATTTTTTGCCGAATGAGTTTTTTTTTTTTGTCCTTGCGCTGTCTTGAAAAGTGCGTAGGACATACTGAACAAAAATATTTTTAAAAATATGTGAAAAAATTCATTTTGTTTTCATCTCAATGTCCCATTCCTCCTTAAGACTTGAGAATTTTGAGAGACAGGGTGTTGATAATTTGCATTTATACATGTTTATGCACTCATAATCCTGCATTTTGATAAATCATATTGTATGATATTCAATAACAAAACACATACTGATATTTAAATATTATTCAAATACATCCGGTTCAGTATCCCACAACGGACAGTGTAGAGTGATCATATTAAAATGGTAAATAATTATATATAATATTTTTAACTTCATTATTCACTTAAGGGTTAGGAATCATATATTCTTTGATTGAGAGACTGTGGCACTCTTATACTACGTATGTGTTGATGCTCTTTTGTGCATTCGTGAACCATCATGCCAGTGGTAAATATCTATCTGCACTAAGATTTATATACATCTCCAGTAAATCTACAAAGCCGGCGACACATGCGTTCCATGGAAAACTATGTTACTAACTTATGGTATGGCCAAGGGTTATCTGGCCTGACCATGCATGTATTCTGGCGAAGTGGGACAACAAAAGGATGGCTTGTAAAAGGCTTGATGTGTGTAATCACATAACTAAAAATTCTTTCTTAACATTCAGTTAACTTTTCAAGATATAACACTTCCCACTGACATAAAGTACACAGACATACATGTATACAACAAGGAGGGAAATACTATACATACTAAAAATACATTATAATCTGTGGACAATATTTTTATAAATCATTCGTTTAGTTTATTTTAACTATTTTTAAGGTGGTTCCGTCTGTCGATATGTCGGAACACCCGCAATGTATTGTCTTCCGACGATCCAGCCCAGAGAAGGTGGGTTTTGACGTCATATTTCAGACCCCAGGGGCGAATTATACCGTGTTCGTTTCGATAGCGAATCTGTGCAGATTCCGCAAAGCTCCAGACTTAGTTTGGAGTTAATTGTTTGTCCGTGGTAAGTAGGAATGTCAACCGATAGTCGAGTACTCGACTATCGTTCGATCATACCGACTATCGACTAAGATTTTTTTTAGTCGGCTATTCTTTAGAAATTTGCTATTTTACAGTTATCTCATTTTCAATGTAATAGAAATGGCTCTGCTTAATTCATTTCTTAGTATATGAGTTTCTCGTTATAAAACTGGGTTTTGCTTACTTAACCGTTCTAAGTTAATTCTTCAAAGTAAATTACTTGCTTGTCCACTATTGATCGGCAAAATGCCTCCAAAATCTAAGTTAGGGTGTATTCAAAAAGATGCCAGGATGGAAAAACAAAAGTATGTTAATATAATATGTGAAACTAAACTTGCATTCAGCGTCGAATATATTATATCAAATTATAAGCCAACAACCATTCTTCAATTGAAACCTTTCTGGTGTATTTTTCGGAAAAATAACAATGTGCAGAGCAAACAAATGTTGCTGTTACAAACATGATTTAAAAGAATTGTCTATTTCTTAGTGCTAAAAATAGAAAAGGCTTTCAAGATCTATTTGGTTTGCTAGCTCGGAATTATAATAAATCCAACCCGCAATACCATTAGATAATGCGTAATGCAACTATTTATTAATTAGAAATTTTTAAACAGCTGTTAGATATTGTTTTTTTTTTTTTAAAAACAAACATGTAAGCTGGGAGGTGGCAGTAATGAGTGTACTAGTAATTTAAATTCTTTTTTCTGTCACTCATTTCAAAATTGTATTGATCAGCTTTTGATTGTTTGCAAAATAATCTCATAATTAAAATTGATAGCAAGCTCTCTGTGTTTTTGTAAGAGGTACGCTTTGACCATTCACCAGTCGCGGGGGACTGACTAGATACGTTCAAATGGCTTCATGTATTGGATCAAGTACGGCTCCATGTTCTAGCGTTAGGAGTAGAAAAGACAAATGCGACCTTTTGTTGTCATGTATTTAGCATACTAGATAAAATATGCAATAAATATAAACACCTGAATTGAAAACTATTGAAAACATTTATATAATTATACTAATATAAGCACATGTTAACAAATCAGAATTGATGGTGATAGCGTTCTTTAAATATTATACAAACAGTCTTTAAAAGACATTTAAAAAATTAAATTAATCAACGAGTACTCGACTATCGTTCGACTAAAGCCTCCGACTATTCGACTAAGCTGTCCGAGTAAACTTGACATCCCTACAGTGGTAAGTGAAGCGAGGATTTCCTTTGCTGTCTGTCACAACCAAATATTAATATTCATAATAATTCAGGTAAATCGTGTCAGAAACAATAACATCTCCCTTTCGATTCTCTGTAATGAGCTCAGGATTATAAAAAGGTTTCTGACCACTTACAATATCAAACTGGATGATTTGAGCAAGTTGCTCTATTGTATTGAATATCATTACTAATGCTTCGCACATTTGAAAAATGACTGATCACATCTTTTCCTCAGGACAAGCAGACTTCCGGAGGTTGTAAAGCAGTAAATATCCCATGGTTTCAATAATTTAAATTCATTCATCAAAATAACTTGTGTTTTGTTGTCCTTACAAAGTTTGCTGATATTAAAATCCAAGTCCATAAAAATTAGTTCTCCGCTTGGACTCACTGTATGGGATCCGCAATAGACATTTTGTACTTCTGTCCGATGGTGTAAAGTTTTACCATTAGAGTCGATCAAAAAAGGATAAGTGCCAACATTAACCCAGATTTGGTCTGACGTCACAAAAGAAATACGTGCACAACAACGTGTGCCTAAAACAGAGACCATTTTATGTAGCAATGGTCTTAGCAAGAGTCTCGGGATTCGGTCATTTTCCACCTGCCCTTTTCTGGTCTCAAAAATTTTGACTTTTCCTTGTAGTCTACTCATTTTGTTCATGCTGATTTCATTTTTGAAGGAAAATGCACGTCCTTGAAATGCCCTTCATCCTGGAGACATATTTCTTTTTTATAAATGATAGAAAATGAACTGGTTTATTAGTTGACTGTTCAAAACGTAGAACGTATATCTCTATACTTTTAATTTTCCGTCTTGACTTTTGCAATTTTGAGTTCAAATAACGGAACATATCTTTGGTTTCCTTTACCTCTATATCCATTAGTGTCTTTTGTGCTTGGGCTTGTGATCTCAGTTTTGACTGGAGTTGAGTTAGAGCTGTTTGACACCTATCGGACTTCATATCAGCTATGATGGCACGGTTGTAAAAAAGTATTTCGCTCCTGATATCAATAAATCTGTTCCTGTTTTGTTCTCTCTGAATTTTATAGGTAGAAGTGAGGTTCAGTATTTTATGTTCATGATGTTCATTACATTTACCACACCAGTATTTGTAGTTTCTGTCTGAGTGTCTCTTGCATGACTCTGCAATCATATATAAATTCTTAATTCTTTAAACAGTCAACTAACATCTTTGAACTTTCTTAGCTACAAGCATTTTATTTATCTTATCAAAAATAAAGCGTCAAAACGACGAGTAACGATTCCAAGCCTCTTTCGTTACTTCTCACTAAAATATTGACAGTAGTGAAGGAAAAACTTCAAGAGTACTGTACAACTATATATTCAAGAAGTGGTGTAAATCAGATGTGGATACTTAAAAATTCTAAAGAACTTTTGGACAATTTGAAATCACAAGACTTTACAAAAATCAACAGCATAAAAACTTACGACTTTTCAACTTTATACACAACAATTCCGCACGACAAATTAAAATCCAGGCTTTTTGATATCATTGACAGCTGCTTCTTCAACAAAAATGGAACTCGTAAGTTTACTTACCTCGTCATTGGTCATTTGAAAAATTATTTTGTTAAAACAGATTCTGATTGTACACATAAGTACTCTGAAGTTGACATCAAGAAGATGCTTGAGTTTCTGATTGACAATATCTATGTGGTTTTTGGAGACCAGGTATTCCAACAATCTATTGGAATTCCCATGGGTACAAATTGCGCTCCGTTATTAGCAGACTTATTTTTATATTCATATGAAGCAGAATTTATGCAAAATCTTTTGCGTGAAAAGAAAAAAACACTTGCTGTGGCCTTCAACTCGACATTTAGATATATCGACGACGTATTGTCAATTAATAATGATAATTTCCATTCCTACGTCGACACGATATATCCTGGTGAGCTTGAGATAAAAGATACCACAGAGTCCAACACATCTGCTTCATACTTGGATATTTTACTTGAAAAAGACACAAATGGTAATCTAACAACCAAGCTATATGATAAACGTGATGACTTTAACTTTTCTATCGTCAACTTCCCTTACTTATGCAGCAATATACCTTCATCACCTGCATACGGAGTATTTATATCTCAGTTGATTCGATACGCAAGAGCATGCTCTACGTATGAACAATTTCTTAAACGAGGTAAATTATTGACAAGCAAGTTGATGAAACAAGAATATCAACAGTCTCGTTTAAAGTCATCATTTCGTAAATTCTATGGTCGATACAATGACCTTGTCAGCAAATACAATTTATCATTGAATGAAATGCTGACTGACGTTTTTCATACCAATTGTTAGTCCATTATTTATACACTGAATTGACTACGGATTTTTTCCGTTATTTCCTGATTATGACAATGAGCACACGGCGGGTGTGACCGGTCAGCAGGGGATGCTCACTCCTCCATGGCACCTGATCCCACCTCTGATGTTTCGGAGGTCCGTGTTTGCTCTGCTCTTGTTTTGTATATTTGTTTAATGGACGTTGAGATTGAATACTGTTCGTTATTTCCATATCCTTATTATCAATCATGAAAGAAAATTGGGATATGGGGCTTGGCTGTGATTGTGCGCGTACCTTACTTAATCTACGAGGGTTGATCCAAAAGTTCGTGGAATTTCTTTCTAAAATTTTATCGTGATTTGATAAAAGCAAACAACAGGCATATTCATAACAGAGAGTCAAAATTCAACAATATTGGAAAATTTCACCAGTTTCCAATCACCAATGAGGTCGCACGAGCTTTCTGAAAATGAGTAGTTGTGAAACCCGGGGGAGACTTCGACGTAACGTCGTTAGATATGTCACGTCACGTTATAGAAGCAACTCGCCCTAATGTCCAATTAGAATACGTAATTCGACAAAATGCTGTCCTTTTCTCCATTTTTTTTCTCAAGAAAAACCTGGGTATCCTCTCGCACCAACTTATCTTCATTTTTCATTTATCTAAAAAAAACTCCCATCTTTCCATATGATGTTCCAATTTCAGTAGCAATGTCAAGAACAGTTCGGCAGCAAACAACGTCCATTAACGCCTTTAATTTGTCTAGGGGGATATGCACTTAAAACAGAGCCTCCAAAATGCGACAACACCTTTACTCAATGTCCATAGAAGTTCTATTTTCTTATATTTCTTATGCCACTGGAAAACCAGTAACTAAATGCATTTTCCCCAAGCCTTTGTCAACAATTTACGCGTTTAAGATAGAGTGATCCCGGAATTTTTACAAAACGTATGACGAGACCGAAATTTGACGTTGTCTAACAACTAAAAGATGAACAATAAATCATCAACTAATAAACTAAAAATCCAGTAAAATCAGTAAAACTATTATACAAAGGTTTATATTAGATCAAGCAATCGTAATGATGACATAATTTTCGTTTTATATACCACATAGGGCGGTTTAATTCTCATTTCACATATTAAGAATTAAAATGAAAATAAACGCGTTAATGTCTCCCCCGCGTTTCCAAACAACCGTTACTATGGCAACTGCCATAGAATTACTATCAAAGATATTTAAACTGTTTTTTACTTTGAAATATTCATCAAGTGTCCACATCATCATTTGTAATTTTCAACCAATTCCACTGAAAAATAAATAAAATATGAACAAATTCCACGAACTTTTGGATCAACCCTCGTATAAGTATTTTTTAATTAACCCGATTAAACTCTGTAAAAAGCAAGACATAAAATACCATCCCTTAATGTTTATTTCATTTCATTTCATATACAATAAATTGAATTTTTGACCAAAGCGCAGCATTTTTTTTATTCTGAAAATTTTACATTGCCGAAATTCTCATTATGTACAATTGGCTATGTAACAGTCCGATGAATGGTCTTCATTACAATTTGTGCATTTACGATATAAATATTGTTTTTCTTCTTTAATTACATAAAACAACAATAAATAAACAAAAACACTTTTTACAATGTAAAATCGATGTTGTTCTCAGACCCTTACTGATCAAAGAGGAACAACTCTCAAAATGTAGGAGATGTTTATTTTTCTCCATTTATTCACGGTTTTCCACAGAATCAGATACATTTACAGCAAGACCTGATAAATCCGAGAATAGAATACTATAGACCTCATATATACAATGTAAGTATAGAATTGAAAAGAATTGTTCACCTGTACTGAAATTATAGATCTTCATTTATGAATATCCTATTGCAGTCAACAATGTTGGTTCGCATTTCCTCGAATCAAAACAAAACGTAGCCTTTTAGATTTTAAAAAATATCAAAGTGCGATTTCATATAAATTGAAATAGATGAAGACTTTAATGTTTGATATTTTGAGGTTAATGTGGACGAATACGGAATTTTCATTTTAACTTTAGAAGCGACGACATTGAAAGAAATGCGTACAATATCATGAGGGGTGTACATCTATGCAAATGTCGATGTATCCCCATTCCCCACGGCCACATACTGTCTCGTTTGAAATAATGACATGAAAGAAACTACAATTATTCCATTTATATCACAGGAGAGTTGACATACATCATTTTTTTAATGAATAAAATTAAAGAAATAAAATTAAAAATCAACATATTCAAGTTCACAAAAACTTGAATTCGTATCCAGGTTTGTGATATGGAATGCATAACGCATACGTATTATATGGACTAAACACTAAAATCCTTCAGTAATTTTTTCCTGATACATATAAAAAGAGTAGTCAATATTTATTCTGCATTCATGAATTTAAAAACTAATGCACACCTCCGGGATTCAAATGACGAAATACTAGTATATTTGCACTGTAAACGACGTTTCGTCAAACGCTAATGGTCTGCGACGCAAAAAAGGAAGGGGTGGGGGTGATAGGGGTATTCAAAAATTGCCTAAAAATCTACATTTAAATATGCTTTCCATATGAGAACTTTTAAATTTGTAAGTTTATATACTTTTGAAGCAATAGCAATATTCCAATTTTACTTTTTTAATGTGTATAAGTAGATTCATATAACAAAGTGATCGACCCCCTGTCTGAAAAACGCGCGGGAACGTGATTTATTGAGAAAGGGGGAGGGGGTAATTTTCCGCTATTAAATCAAAACTGGTCGAACAAAAATTATACAAAAAATTATGAAGATTATTTTTACTACCAGCTTCCTAAAGAAAGTTTTTAACAAAAATTAAACGACAGGTTTTTTCACAAAAAAATTTTGAATTTGAAAAATACGCAATTTTCAAGGCTTAGATAATTCATAGTTTTTCAGGTTAAGGTCTTTAAAAATTATTTTGAAGATATGTATATCAAAAAGATGACTGTGTTTTTGCTACCCATTTCCATTACCCTTTAAAGGAATAAGCCAATGAAATTTGACATTTATATCTAACCTGGCTTTTTTGAAAATCAAGGTTTAAGCAGTTCATTGATTAACAATTTTCTCTCCTTGTAAACAACTAAAGGGGGGTAACTTTTGAAATATCCTGTCCAAAAACCACTCGAACGATTTTGTCCAAAATGTGCATACATGCAGTAGATATAGTCGTGTACTAAATATACAAAAATAACGAAAATTAAACGACAGGAATTTTTTGGGGTAGGTGTGTTGTACATTTAAATGAACTTAAGGTAGAATGCCACACCAATTTTTTTTATTTTATAGATCTTTGAGTCATCCTTTTTAAACAATGGTTTCAGCATTGAAAGGCCGATATTAGCTCTTAATTATTTTATATGAATTTTTTTGTATTTTTTCAAAGAAAATGAAAAAAATTATTTACATCCAAATTAGATGCTTTCTTGTAAAAATTTTGCTGTAAATGAATGCATCACATAAATACCTAATAAAATATGTAAAGAAAGTCTGGTTAGACTTTTTAATTTTTTTATAAAAAAATATTTATGAAAATAAAACACACTATTTGTGAATATTTTTTAAACCTATGGTTAAAAACACCATAAAACTAGTCACAACTAAGGACAACATGTTTGTCAATCATATTTTTAAAAGAAATTGAAACGAAATTGAGAAGTTTTAGAGAAATGAATTTTTTTAATATTTGGACCTAACCCGATTAAAATTAAACTGTTCCCGATCAAAATTAACACAAAATGAATAAAATGCTAATTTATTGCCTCATCATTTATTTACAATGAAGAAATCTATTTTATTGTCAGGTTCTATAATGTTTTAACCCTTATAACACCTAATCAGACTAGTGTTCGTAGGAAAATGTTATTTATTTCCAATAATTGTACAATTATGGTCGGGATCGGTTTAATTTTGACCGGGATTGGCCAAAATTAAACAAAATTATTTCTCTAAAATTTGGCTATTTCGTTTCAATTTCTTTTATAAATATGATTAATGAACATGTTCTCCCCACTTGTGGCTGGTTTTAAGAAGATTTTAACCACAAGTTTAAAAAATATTCATAAATTATGTGTTTTATTTTCATAAATAATTTTTTATAAAAAAATAATATCTAACCAGACTTTCTTTAAATATTTTATTAGGTATTCATGTGATGCATTCATTTACAGCAAAAAATTTACAAGAAAGCATCTAATTTGGATGTAATTAATTTTTTTCCATTTTCTTTGAAAAAATACAAAAAAATTCATATAAAATAATTAAAAGCTAATATCGAACTCTCCATGCTGAAACCATTGTTTAAAAAGGTTGACTCAGAGATCTATAAAATGAAAAGTTGGTGTGGCATTCCTCCTTAACATTCCACATATATAAAAACGTGAACTTATTTCTAATGTGATTCATTCTTAGAAAACTCCAAACCCCCATATAAAAGTCTTTAGCTTACATGGTTTATCTAGATTAAGAAAAAAATTCTTTGAGTATTATTGTTAAGAAGGGATGGTGTGGGGGTGGGTACATGTATAATATAAGGATACGATTATATTGCAAATGTTAATAATTGTTTAATGTTGTGACATTAAATGATAATAAAATAAGTCTTTTTGAAAAGGTTTTTTTAGTATTGAATTTGTGAGTAAATAAAGATATTTTATATTTATAACAAACGTCAACATAGTACTAATGTTATATTGATCATTGTGTAAATTAGCTGCAGATATGTAGCGTTATGATTTTATATATATTTGTCTTTTACCATAACGCTACAGATCCCGTAATGCAAAAAAGATGCAATTTACGGCGCAATATATTTTTTGCGCACTTTTGGGGGAGAATTAGCATCGGTCAATTAACTACTTTTCACTCCCTAATTCTAGGCACATTATTTAAGAAATCTGTATATTTTATCCATCTCCCAACCCTTTATTGTCGTCTCTACAAGTGATAAACTCGATTGATAAAAATTATTTGTTAGCTTGCTGAAAATTCATTTCAAGCGAGTTTATTGCCCGTAGAGACAACTATAAATGGTTGGGAGGTGGATGAAATATACATATTGGCTACATAATGTGTCTAGAATTAAGGACTGAAAGGTAGTTGATTGACCAATGCCAGAAAGTGGAGAAATTCTCCCCAAAAACTGCGCAAAAAATATTGCGCCGTAAATTGCAACTTTTTTGCATTACGGGATCTGTAGCGTTATGGTCAAAGACTAAAATATAAAACCAGAACGCTACAGATCTGCAGCTATGTGTAATTTTGATTTACCTTGTAGATGTTCCATGCTTGGTGGTCTGTGTCTGAATAGCAGTATAGCTCCATTTACAGATATTACGAACAGTATAACTGGTTTTATAAGCCATATATTTAATTCACTTCCGAAGTTTTGATCTCTGTAAAATTAAATAACAAGATGACAACGTTAACGGGCATTGTAGGTCACCTGAGTATCATGGAACAGCTTTCCAACAATTGAATTTGGTTCGTGTTTCAAACAAGATTTTCCAATTGTTAAAGAGGCATCATTGCTTCTCATATAGTTATACAATTAGCATGCTAAATTTAGTGACGTAATATCAAGAGGTAGATCAGAGTAACAAAAAGAAAATGCATTCTACTTTATAATCACTTGTGCACCACTGGGACCACATATTTCAAAATTTTGGTAAATTTAACATTAATAGTAGCTTACAGTGGCTGCTACATTATTGTTGACATAAAATCGTGTAGCATCATTCGTGTGTGATCGTTCGTACGTGTAACGTGCGAGATCGTGCGTGAATCAGACTCAATCGTTTGCTGTTTTCATCGTGCGTGACCATGCGTTATGAAACGTGTAGACTTCGTTCTATAAGTTTTTATCTGAATGTTAGTTGTTAAATAAGTATTTCGCTTGTCACAACTATGTATATAGTACACTGACTTAATAACCGGGAGCAGAGGAAAAGATTTTTAAAGAATTTATGCATTTTCATTATATAATTAATAGAACTTCGCCTTAATACCTCGCATTTTCATTCTATAATTAGTAGATAAATGAAATTCAAAATTTTGAAAGAGGCGTTCTAATTCAATATAAATATGTACCTGTTTAGTTTTTAAAAAAGCCCAGGAGCAGAGAAGAAAATTTTAAAAGAATAAATGCATTTTCATTGTACTATATAATCAACAGAGACCCGCTCTTACACTAGAACCCCCGACCCAGGGACCATAAAATTCAAACATTTGGAGAAAGGCATCGTTTCTAATCATAACTATGTACATTGTACATTGGTTTAATACTCAGGAGCCGAGGAGAAGATTTTTAAAGAATTTTGTGGTATGCATTTTCACTATATTATCAACAGAACCTCGCCCTAATACAAGAACTCCTGGCCATGGGGCTATGAAATTCAAAATTTTGAAAGAGGCTGTATTTTTCACTATAACTATGTACGAGCAAAATATAAAGCCATTATTTGGTATACGAATCGATGTAACAATTCTTAATTAGAATTTCTAGATTGTTTTTCGCTTTGCTCCATTTTACAGAGAATACGACCACAGACGGTACAGTGTATTGTTTGTAACTTACTAAATGTTGACCTGCTCCGCTATCCGAATTTTGCATTTTAAAAAATCTGGATAAGTTTTGAATAAGTCGTAATATTTTGGAAAATTTAGGTCAAATCATTTGGATTTATTGTAAAAATATTTCTACCAAATTTGGGATAACATATGACGTCGAATAAAAAAGATATGACAGTTGTCCACGAACTTTTCGAACAACCCTCGTACTTACGAGCAGAGAAGATTTTCAAAGAAATAAAGCATTTTCACTGTAATTTATAATCAATACAGCCCTACTCTAACACCAGAACCTTTAACCCTGGGGCCATGAAATTCACATGTTTGGAAAGGACATCCATCCTAATCATAACTACACATGTATGTACTTAATTAGTCTTTTTCAATATCCACGAGCAGAGAAGAGGATTTAATGAAAATTCGCCATTTAAGGAAGGCCCATACTTTTTTGGATCCGGTTTTAATTTTACACATCAAATTAAAATAGTGATTATCACTTGTGTATTGAAATAAAATCTTTTTGGGTTACTGAAAATAATTAAGTAAGTGTATATTTGTTATTGTGCATACAAAGCATTTGATATACATTATTTATGAAAATTAACACTTTGCACTCTGTCAATGGAATCTGTGTCATTTGGTACATACACAGACACAAAATTCTTAATTGCTTTAATTGACCTAAAGCTTTTTAATTTCCTTTTAGCAAAGTAACTTTTAATCTATTTTTATTGAATTTAAGCCTATATTATACATTAAATTTTAATTTTTCTTTTTAAGACATTTTGCGATGATAATTGAAAAAGAAATTGATATTCCAAAAATGGGGGTACACATCTTCAAAAGACAGTTTTGTTGAAATTCTCTGGTAAAGTACAATAAAGTATGTGTTTTTGTTAACTTAAGATATAATTCTTAATAGTTTTAAAGAAAAAATGGCACGTCAACAGTTTAGAATTTGAGATTTATAAAAAATAAAGATATTTTGAGATTTTTTTCTGTAAGACATGGACACATTGAACATCAATTTGTTAATGCTTTGCAATAAAGATTTTTAATATTCTCTTGGAAAAAAATATTTTTGATTTTCATTAGTTTTAACATAAAATGGATGTGATTTGGTGCATAACTAAATAAAATATGATATCACACTTCTTTATGTTCAATTTTGGCTGTTCGCGGGTTTGTTAAGGCAACACACGGATCAGAATTCGGCGAATTAACATTTGTTTTTATAATATGTAACACTAGTTAATCGGAAAAGTCATTGATAAAACTTTTCAATCATTATGGATTCTATAGACTTCAATGGGACTTGTATTACAGGAAGCACTTCACCACGACGTCACCACGTGACGTCTATAATAAGAAAATATGCCTTAAAGATATATATGCCGTATTAGTGTTTTATTTTTAAGAAATCAATATATGTGGTGTCTCATCAAGTTATATAAGTTATTTTCTTTCTGAAAATAAGACAATTCCACTCCATCACTTTTTAAAGTTATGAAATATTATTTGGTAAAAATTATTTTCTCTCCGAGTCGGATATTAAACTGCCTCTTATTTAAATATTCATGATCACGTGGTCTCGCATGCTCACAGCAAACAATGGTCTAATATCGTAAATGAGCCGAAAAGCATGATGGTCTACTACGTTTTTACTACAAACACGTGAGTTAGGGAAATTTAGGATGCGATTTAAAATGACGACTGGATAGCCAATTTACAATTTTTTGAAACGTGTTTGAGAAAAATAGGAAGAATAAGTACTAATTGAGAATTTCCATGCTCACATTAACAAACAAATTCAGTTTTTCTTGTAAAAAAGGACTTTGAAATACCGCTCACAAAGTCTCCACAAGTTAATTAGACTCCAGTTTTTAAACTCGATATTCGTTTTGCCATGTAACTGGTTGAATTAATTGTTGCTCAGTTATTACTACATGTAGAAATTTAAGAGTTTATGCATTTATAAAAAAAAAAGACAAGTTTCACGGTTTCTTTTTAAATTACCTCTACATTAATTCTCATGAGCATTGATGTAGAACGTGTATTGAGTAGCATATTGTATGTTTCGAAGTTGTACACGTTGTAAACATTGTCAATACTTGAGCACACCTCAGAGTTGGTTGCTTTTTATACCGAGGAATGATCACACGTGAAATTGTCTTTCACTGACAGTACAGCACGGGGAAACTGTAAACAAACGGACCTGTACAATGATGTGGGGAAAACTCAATTTTTTATTATTGAGTTTTTATCATTGTTGATCATTTGTATGCAAATGTGAGAGTGGAATTAGTAGATAATAATGTACATAATGCATTAAGCGTGTAAATGCTTGGAAAAATGCATCACGTCTTTCCTAGAGCGATTTTAAAAAGAATACTATACTTTTCGAAAAACACATGTAGTATTTTATGTAGTAAACCATAAATGTATTAAATGCAATTCATTGAGCTGATTGGTCGATTTGTCAGTCATGTTGGTTCTTCACTGAACAGACGTTACAAAAATAGTTTCCTCGACCTGATGATTCTCGCGATGCTTTTCCCGCGCACATACGATCATACCAACAGTTTGACCCAGGCCTTAGGTGGTAGGGACCATGACATTCACAAGTTTTCTTTCCCTTCACCCATAGATGCGTTTTACCAAAATTGGTCAAAATTGGTGGTTGCAGAGAAGAAGCTGAAAATGTTCAAATGTTAACATACGACACACAACGCACGACGACTGAGGAAAATAGATAGCAATAAATCACCTGAGTTTACTTAGGTGTCCAAAAAATATAAACAAGAAATTTTCTGAATAATCTAAAAGAGCCGTATATATCTAATTTGAAAAAAGAAAAAAAAGTATCAGTACCTCGTTATGTTGAACTCTAATTCGTTAGCGTAATCTTCTATATCTGAAATTTTAAGCTAATAGCATAATACTTTCATATTATAAAATTAAACATAGCAAACGAGACTGGGCTGCCATCCTCTTAAAATTATCATTCATACACTATTTCACGACAAGGACATCACCCTGCCTGTTTAAATCATTATTATTCAGATATTATCTTACGAATACAGAATTTTCAAACAAAATTCTACTGGATATGAAAATAAATAATAGATTCTTTTAGTTTTTGTTATCGTACAGTGACTTTTAAATTCTAATTTTATTATTTTAAGGTACAATTGTTTGTTTATTTGAAACATATGAACATCTTAATCTATCATTTTGAACATCTTACTAATATTAGTGTATGAGCAGGATTGCTATAATATGCATTTGTGTTAGGATTTTGGAACACCTCATTGCTGATGTGTTAGCGGTTTGTAAGGGATTCTTATTCTTCGATCTAACTTTTGGTGTTTAGGAAGCTTGCGTTTATCTCCTGTTTAGTTGTATGGTTTGGTTGAATTCTGTTTGTTATCTCCCAGGCACGTATCAAAAGGGAGACAGGGCCAACTTTTTTTCCCAACATTACTTTTACTATTTGGAATGTTCATTGAAAGACTGGTTGCCCCCCCCCCCCCCCCAACCTCCCACCCCCTATACTACAAGAAATTGATATCAGGGAAAATGTAGTATAGAAAGCAAAAAAAAAAAAAGGTACTGAAAGAAGTTGGCAGTGAAAATTATCCCTCCCATCCCCCAGGAAATAGGATTTTCGAGTTTGGGCAATTCCCCCCTTTTTTTTTGCTTGTCAACTTTTTCAGGTATGTCAAAAAACTTTTTTTTCTTTGGCTGCTCCCCCTTTCAAAAACGATGCTACGTGGATGATCTCCATATTTCATTTTATTTGGATTTTTTCAAAAAATAAGTAAAAGAACATCCCTAAAACAGCCAATATGCATGCATACACATCGACTGAATGTTTTACGTAATAAAACAATGTGTAGTTTGTATGACTAATTGTGGGTAAATTTTTCAACCGTACTTAAACAGTGTAATAGAAGAGAGAGAGAAGAGAGAGCACCTAATATAGTGAAAATGTTAAGATTTTGCTCGTGATGTCAACGGTTTTTGATTTGTGCATTTATTTTGTATAAAAAAAAACCTTTCTATTTTATATACAATAACGTACACGTACACATACATTCTTTATTATATGAAGTGCGTTTTAATTAAGAAACTAGTGCTTATGGTAACGGGGACCGTTACAGATGTTCCCCAAACGCTCCCCGATTCCCTTTTGGTGCCGTATTACCTGTAAGCTTCATTAAATGGACAAACTCTATGCATTTGCGACTTTAACAACGTTTACCCAGAAGTGCACCAAGTTCATTCAAATTTAAGCATTGCACGCGTGCGCATGTGAATGCATGTGCGTAATGACCATATTATCTTGTCTACACAATCTATATATTTTAATATACTAAATATGAAAGTATTTAATCCAAAAGTATTAAAAAAATACGCTCATTCAAGTGTATTTTTTTTTTATTTTACTCTTTTCACGTGCACGCACGTGCATACATGAGCATGGTGACCATACCTTCTTGTAGAAGTCCATTACATCTATCTATGTTCTAAATCCCACCCCGTTTGGTTGTAAACCAAGGGAGTTATAACTGTTAAAAGTTTAAGCCAATCAAATTACAGTGCACGTACATGCACGTGTAAGCATGTGCATGGTGACCATACCTTCTTGTAGAAGTCCATTATATCTATCTATGTTCCAAATTCCATCCTATTTGGTTGAAAATCAAGGGAGTTATAGCTATTTAAAGTATCAGCCAATCAGATTGCAGCGCACGTGCATGCACGTGTTTTCCTGATAATTGCTATATACCATGTTGTAGGATATCCTGATGCATGGCTATGTTCAAAATTTCAAAGGATTTTGTCAAACAACAAGAAAGATATTGAGACTTTTTTTTCAGCCAATCAGAACGAAGCGCACGTGCATGCGCGTGAGATCTTGCTATTTTGACCATGTCATCTTGTCTGCACTACTAATATATCCTTATATTATAAATTTCAAAAGATTTCATCAAAAAATAGAAAAGTTACGGCTATATCCATTATATTGGCCATTTCATGTGTTGCACGTGCGCGCTCTTGCAAGCACGTGCGCGCAAAATGACCTTCGTTCCGCAAATCTACATAACATGCCTACTTACCCTAAAAAGGTTTCCCCTTAATCGGATGCGTACTTTACAAGATCATTTGCGGACAAAATTTTCCCGAAGAAGAAAAATTATAATAACTAGAACGATCTCGTTGCGAGCAACGAGAGGTCTTCCGTCCCATTCTGAAATAAAATGCAAAAAATCTAGCAGAAAAAGGGATAAAAAAAATCGGACACTCGGGGGAGCGAACCCGGATCGCTCGCGTGACAATCCAACGCGTTAACCATTCAGCCATTGAAAACGCCGCTTCAAATTTTTAAATGCAAATATCTCGAGATTGGCTTTTTCGATTCTAAAACAAATTACATATTACGCATTCGCAAATGAGTCTCTATTTAAATTATTAACATCACAAAAAAATATTGAATAACAAAAAAGTTGGAAAATTGCATTTTTTAAATACCCTTCCGGTTCAAACCGGAAGTACTGACGACGCACAAAAAGACGATTCTGCTAACCACAAAGTCATGATCTATCATCTTCAATTAGTCTCCAATTCATATACTCAGCCATTTTCGATAAAAAGGGGCGACAAAATCGCATTTTAAAATCAGGAAATTGGCCATAACTTGGAACCGGAATCGTATTTTCCAAATTTTCTTTCAAAAGTAACAACTTCATATTATAACACATATTCTGTGAAAGTTTCGTTGAAAACCGCTGAATAGTTCTCGAGAAATCGCCTACACAAAATTTTGCCAAAAAAAAAGAATAATAATAATAAGAATAATAACTAGAGCAAAGCTCGTTGCAAAGCAACGAGTAGGTCTTCCGTCCGGTTTTGACCAGAAGTGACATCAACGTAAGAAAGCAATGAGCTAAGTAATCTCCAGCGACTTTATATTTTCAATTTTGCATCAAAACCTTCAAAATAAACTATTTTTGGCTACTTCCGGTTTGACTGGAAGTGACGTCGACGGACAGAAAATTAAGATTTAAGCATCCAGTGACATATATTACCCAAAAACCTTTTAAAAAAAGGCAAAAATATGCAATTTTTTACTACTTCCGGTTTGACCGTAAGTGACGTCGCCGGACGTAGTTTGTCGACGCCATTAGATAAAGCTTGACATTTTGAACAACTTTGCTTCTTTGACATATTACAAATTCTCAATACTTTTTGAGATATTAAGAAAAAGATTTCGGCCCCTGTGGGCCCTTTATTATAGGGGCCAGCCCCTTTTCATTGATATCCTTAGAAAGATCGTCACATTCTCTA
>NW_026926562.1:0-28405 GCF_032062105.1 Saccostrea cuccullata | reverse complement strand
GTAATCTCTTATTACCTATCTTTGGAAAAGGCAGAAACCCGCCCCCCACCTTTGAAATACAAGATTGTGATAAGTTTGTCTGAAAAGTCGTAGATATGAAGATATATTGTAATTTAGAAGTGATAAGGACACACACCACCCCCCCAACCCCCCTTAATATGATTTTTTTTAGAAGTTTTGTATATATTTTTTTCTTCAAAAATTAAATTCAGCACTCAAATCAACGATAACTTCTTATGAATAAGTTTCCTCCAATATCGTCCCGGCTATAAATACATGTATAAATGCATTCAGCGTATATATTGAGAATGGTTTTATTCAAATTTACATTGAGGCAGGGATTAACTAAAATAAATCATAAATTAATATCATTTTATGCTTATACGTATAAGGATAGGGAAAAAAAACTTACAAGGAATTTTTAGAAGAGTAAATGTGACGAGAATCTGAACATTAATTTTATGTGGCATTTCAACGGGAATTTTATTTGTTATTAGACTCTCATATAACATTAATTCTATTGATTGAACATGGAAAGCAACAAAGAATGCCGTTACTTACACAGTCAGTTGTGGTATCGAACCTCCACACATTTATCCCCGGGGGGAAAAAAAGCGTCAAACTTTCCGGCAGCAATAAAACATAAAAATGCTAACGATGGAATAGCACTTTATTACAAACTTAGGTCGGTAGGGTGAGTTCTGAAAGTCCCAAAATGCAGCCGAGCAATCCGAAGCCTAGGAGTTAACTGATTAACAATAATACATGTAACATATAAATAATGAAATATAAAAATGGCAATCAGCACAATTCTGAGCATGAGTGACAGATGGCTTATATAGAAAAACTCGTGTAACATTGAGTAAATTTGCTTAAATTAACACATTGAGTTGCGTAGTTAATATCATAATTATAGTGTTTCGAGATGTTAAAAGTAATTATAGTTACTAGTAGTTAAATGTATATTACAAAGTCTGCTAAATGTCACTATAATTTTTTTTATCAAAATCACACCATTATACTTTCCGTTTTTCTGGGGGTGTTCCTATTTTTGGAATAAGACACATTGCATGCTTACCCCGTGGGGATCCAGGTTAGAATAGGTCCTCAGTACCCCCTTGCTTGTCGTAAAAGGCGACTAAATGGGGCGGTCCTTCGGATGAGACCGTATAAACCGAGGCCCCCAGTCACAGCAGGTGTGGCACGATAAAGATCCCTCCCCGCTCAATGGCCCTGAGTGCCGAGCATAGGCCAAAATTTGCAGCCCTTCACAGGTAATGGTCACTTCTCCATATCAGTGAAATATTCTGGAGAGGGACGTTAAACAATATACAATCAATCAATCAATCAATCATTGCATGCTTCTTATAATGTTACCCTTTTATCTCTTTGTGCTGTCTTTGAAAACATGTATTTCGTTTTTGACTGATATATAAAAGAAAGATGGCTTGCAATTTGTTTTTATTCTCGTCGTCTGCCTCACTTAATTTTCACTTTATCATAATCTAAAGCGTAGGAAAACATGTAATATGCAGATATCAATAAATTTGAAAGAAAATTCTTCTTTTTTTTCAGATTTCCATTTTTAAATTTTCATGAGCCTTCGATTAGTAAATATTTCGATTAAATCAACCGCATATAGGGTAGAGTTCAGTAAAAATACAAAAATCGGAAAAAAGTGTACCAATCCCCGGCTTTAGCTAGAACAAGCTAATTCAGAGAATGTGTGTCCCCCGCTTAGGGAAAAAGTGAACCACAGGCGCGAACCATCGTTTTTGAAAGGGGGGAGGGGGCAGCCAGAGATTTTTTTTACTTACCTAAAAAAGTTGACAAGCAAAAAACAAAACAAAAAAAAATTTCCAAAAGTTGAAAACCATATTTCGTGGTGGTGGTGTTGGTGGTGGTGGTGGTGGTGGTGGGGTGGTGGGGGGGGGTAGTTAACTTTTTCTCAGTGTCAACTACTTTCACTACCAATTCTCATACTACATTTTCGGTACGTCACTAAAAGTGGGGGGTGGGGCAACCGGGCTTTTAATTAACTCTTCCTATAGTATACATGTAAATAAGGTTGCTGAAAAAGTGTTGGTGTTGGCAAGCCCTCCCCCCCCGTTGCTATGCCCCTGAACCATGCGCAGTTCCGGGAGGGGGAGGGTCGGATCCCCCTGACTGAATTTGTAGAATTATTCGATGTATACAGAAGAAAATAAAATATGCCAATAGGGATATAAAAATTTAATTGCTTATTCTTCATTATGTGTATAGATTCTTATTATATGGAATATTGATCACACTTTAATGATGATTTTATGAGTTTGAACAAGCCAGACCTCATAAAATGTTCATTTCACATGCTGAATACTATCATTTAGTTAAAAAAAGTATTTCGAAAAAAAGAAGATCGATTGCCCTCGATTCGATCCCGGTACCTCTCACATGTGAAGCGAGAGGCATACCACTTCATCTTGGATCCGCTTGAAATTCACGAAAATTATATGCAAAGATGAAGTCACACATACACGTAGTATAATATTCACGCTCAATATTGTCAAAATGTTACACAATGCATGATGGCTAATTTAACCTTTATTAAACAGTTGAAATGGATGTAAAAAGAATAAAAAGCCCCCAAGAACCTGTTTTATACGTAATTACTCTCCTCATACCCCTGAAAATAGGGACATGTAATAAATGAATACTAATAAAACAAACGGGTGGGACACTTTGAGAGGGATGAGATATGTCCTAGGGAGTTTTGGTATACAATTACATTGCAAAAGCTCAAAATCTTCTTGAAATATTGCCAGGAAAGGATAGTGTAAATACACAGAGAGAATGTGTAAATTTATGACATTGAATTCTCATCTTTTGTCTTCAAAATCAATAGTGGTCTTCCCAGGCCACAGGAAGTTGATATGTAAAATGTCACTGCAAAAACTCAAAGTGTTATTGAGATATCGTGCGCAAACAAAAATGTAATAACAGACAGAATTTGCATATTTATGACATTGACCTTTGACCGTTTGACCTCTAAATCAAGGTGGTTCTTCTTTAGTCATATTGTTCAGGGAGTTGCTATGCAAAATTTCATTGAGAAAGATTGAGAAAGATTTAAGGGTCCGAGATATCGAAACGTTACAGACAAACAGAAAGACGGACGGACGGACAAAACCCCAAAATTTAAAATCCCCCCCTTTTCAAGGGGGGGGAGGAAAATAAATGGAATGGAGGGAAGGGGTCATATCATACGGGCGTGTGGTTATTTACAAAAGGTAAATGCCGCTCAAAAAATGTATTCGTTTATGTTTCATTGGTTTGTGATCAACCAGTATACTGAATATATATTTATACCTGCACTTTCTAAAGAAATTTCGGGTATATTGTTGTTACTCATGTCCGTCCGTCCGTCCGTCCGTGAGTTGTCAGACTTTTCTTCCTTGAACTCCTCCTACATTTCACACAGTACCTTTATCACCTTTTTGTGGATGATTGGTGGTGTCATGTAGATGTGCAGTAAGGTTTCGGAATTTTGATTTTGCCCGGGGGTCAAATGGGGGGGGGGCGAAAAATGACGTTTTTTGTGCAAAAAGTCCCGTCTTCCCTAACTCCTTCTATATTTAACTCAGCAGCCAAATCACCTTTTGAAGAATGATTGATTGTGTCATGTAGATGTGCTGTAAAATGTCGAAATTTTGATTTTGCCCCGGGGGATCAAATGGGGGTCGAAAATGAAGTTTTTTTATGCAAAAAGCGCCATCTTCCCTGAACTTCTATTACATTTTACTTAGCAGCCTAATCATCTTTTGTTGGATTATTAGTGGTGTCATTTAGATGTGCAATAAGGTTTTGGATTTTTGATTTTTCCCCGGGGGGTCAAATGGGGGTCGAAAAATGACGTTTTTTGTGCAAAATGTCCCGTCTTCCCTGAATTCTTTCTACATTTTACTAAGCAGCCAAATCACCTTTTGGGGGATGGTTGGTGGTGTCATGTAGATATGCAGTAAGGTTTTGGAATTTAGATTTTGCCTGGGAAGTCAAATGGGGGTCAAAAAATGACGTTTTTTGTGCAAAAAGTCCCGTCTGTAATAAATAAATACTAATAAAACAAACGGGGCGGGACACTTTGGGATGAGATATGTCCTAGGGAGTTTTGGTATACAATTTCACTGCAAAAGCTCAAAATCTTCTTGAAATATCGCCTGGAAAGGATAGTGTAAACACACAGAGAGAATGTGTAAATTTATGACCTTGAATTCTAATCTTTTGTCTTCAAAATCAATAGCGGTCTTCCCAGGCCACAGGAAGTTGATATGTAAAATGTCACTGCAAAAGCTCAAAGTGTTATTGAGATATCGTGCGCAAAGAAAAATGTTATAACAGACAGAATTTGCGAATTTCTACCTTGACCTTTGACCTTTTGACCCTCTTGAATCAAGGTAGGTTCTTCTTTAGTCATATTATTCAGGGAGTTGCTATGCAAAATTTCGTTGAGAAAGCTTAAAGGGTTCTCGAGATATCGTGTGAAAACGAAAGCGTTACAGACAGACAGAAAGACAAACGGACGGACGGACAAACCCAAATTGATGTCCCACTTTTCAAGGGGGGAGGGGCAAAAAATGGAATGGAGGGAAGGGGTGCATGTCGTAGTTGCGTGTAGTTATTTACAAAAGGTAAATGCCGCTCAAAAAATGTATTCGTTTATGTTTCATTGGTTTGTGATCAACCAGTGTACTGAATATATATTTATACCAGCACTTTCTAAAGAAAGTTCGGGTATATTGTTGTTCTCATCTGCATCCGTCCGTCCGTCTGTCACACTTTTCTTCACTGAATTCCTCCTACATTTTACACAGTAGCTTTATCACCTTTTGGGGGATAATTGGTGGTGTCATGAAGATGTGCAGTAAGGTTTAGGAATTTTGATTTTGCAAGGGGGGGGTCAAATGGGGGTCAAAAAATGACGTTTTTTATGCAAAAAGTCCCGTCATCCCTGAACTCATTCTTCATCTAGCTCAGCAGCCAAATCACCTTTTGAGGGATGATTGTTTGTGTCATGTAGATGTGCAGTAAGGTTTCGGAATTTGAGTTTTGCCCCCGGGGGATCAAATGAGGGGTCGAAAAATGACGTTTTTTATGCAAAAAGCCCCATCTTCCCTGAACATCCCTTACACTTTTACTTAGCAGCCTAAACATATTTTGTGGGATGATTAGTGGTGTCATGTAGATGTGCAGTAAGGTTTCGGAATTTTGATTTTGCCCCGGGGGGTCAAATGGGGGTCGAAAAATGACGTTTTTTGTGCAAAATGTCCCGTCTTCCCTGAACTCCTACATTTTGCTAAGCAGCCAAATCTCCTTTTTAGGGGATGATTGGTGGTGTCATGTTTATGTGCAGTAAGGTTTCAGAATTTTTATTTTTCCCCGTGCGGTCAATAGGAGTCGAAAAACGAAGTTTTTTATGCAAAAGCCCTATCTTCCCTGAACTCCTCTTACATTTTACTTATCAGCCTAATCATCTTTTGTTGGATGATTAGTGGTGTCATGTAGATGTGCAGTAAGGTTTCAGAATTTTGATTTTTCCCCGGGGGGTCAAATGGGGGTCGAAAAATGACGTTTTTTGTGCAAAATGTCCCGTCTTCCCTGAACTCCTACATTTTGCTAAGCAGCCAAATCTCCTTTTAGGGGATGATTGGTGGTGTCATGTTGATGTGCAGTAAGGTTTCAGAATTTTTATTTTTCCCCGGGGGGTCAAACGGGGGTCGAAAAATGAAGTTTTTTATGCAAAAGCCCTATCTTCCCTGAACTCCTCTTACATTTTACTTAGCAGCCTTATCATCTTTTGTACGATGATTAGTGGTGTCATGTAGATGTGCAGTAAGGTTTCAGAATTTTGATTTTTTCCCGGGGGGTCAAATGGGGGTCGAAAAATGACGTTTTTTTGTGGAAAAAGTCCCGTCTTCCCTGAACTCCTTCTACATTTTACTCAGCAGCCAAATCACCTTTTGGGGGATGGTTGGTGGTGTCATGTTGATGTGCAGTATGGTTTAGGAATTAAGATTTTGCCCGTGGGGTCAAATGTGGGTCAAAAAATGACGTTTTTTTATGTAAAAAGGCCCATATACCTGAACTCCTCTTACATTTAACTTTGCAGCCTAATCATCTTCTGTGGAAAGATTAGTGGTGATATGTAGATGTGCAGTAAGGTTTCGGAATTTTGATTTTGCCCCGGGGGGTCAAATGGGGGTCGAAAAATGACGTTTTTTGTGCAAAAAGTCCCGTCTTCCCTGAACTCCTACATTTTACTCAGCAACCAAATCTGCTTTTGGGGGATGATTGGTGGTGTCATGTTGATGTTCAGTGAGGTTTCAGAATTTTTATTTTTCCCGGGGGTCAAACGGGAGTCGAAAAATGAAGCTTTTTATGCAAAAGCCCTATCTTCCCTGAACTCCTCTTACAATCTACTCAGCAGCCTAATCATCTTTTGGGAGATGGTTGGTGGGGTCATGTAGATGTGCAGTAAGGTTTCAGAATTTTGATTTTTCCCGGGGGGTCAAATGGGGGTCGAAAAATGACGTTTTTTTGTGCAAAAAGTCCCGTCTTCCCTGAACTCCTTCTACATTTTACTCAGCAGCTTTTAGGAGATGGTTGGTGGTGTCATGTAGATGTGCAGTTAGGTTTAGGTATTAAGATTTTGCCCCAGGGGATCAAATGGGGGTCGAAAAAAAACGTTTTTCATACAAAGAGCCCTGTTTTCCCTGAACTCCTCCTACATTTTACTCAGCAGCCTAATCACCTTTTGGGAGATGGTTGCTGGGGTCATGTAGATGTGCAGTAAGGTTTTGGAATTTAGATTTTGCCCTGGGGGGTCAAATGTGGGTTGAAAAATGACGTTTTTTGTGCAAAAAGCCCTTCTTCCTTGCAGTCTTCCTTAATGTTACTCAGAAGCCTAATCATCTTTTAGGAGAGTTAAATATTTTGAAAATTATGTAAAACATCTCCGCCAAGGGGTAACAAGATGTGTTTGTGAAACACTGTGCGCCCGGCGTCAACAAAGTTCGAAAAAGTTATTTTTAGCATATAGTTCACGGTCAAGGTCACAAGGTAATTGACTTTCGTGTTATTTGTTAGAACTTAATTAGTGGGGTATGCATACTAAATATGAAGTCCGTATCTCCTATGGTTCAAAAGTTATGGCAAAAAGTAGAAAGCTATTTTTAGCATATGGGTCACAGTCAAGATCACAAGGTCATTGACTTTGATGACATTTGAAGGAACTTAATTAGTGCAGTATGCATACCAAATATGAAGTCCCTATCTTCTATGGTTCAAAGGTTATGGCAAAAAATGGAAAAAGTTTTTTTAAATATAAAGGTCTTAGTCAAGGTCACATGGTTATTGACCTTGTGTTGTTTGAAAGAACCTTTTTAGTCGAGCATGCATACCAAATATGAAGTTCCTATCTCTTATGGTTCAAAAGTTATAACAAACAGTTGAAAAACCTATTTCTAGCATATAGGTCACAGTCAAGGTCACAGGTCATTGATCCTGATGTCATTTGAAACAAATTTATAGGAGGTGTATGCATCTGATTATGAAGTCTCTATTTCTTATGGTTCAAAAGTTATGACAAACAGTTGAAAAACCTATTTTTAGCATATAGGTCACAGTCAAGGTCACAAGGTCATTGACCTTGATGTCATTTGAAAGAACTTTATAAGAGGAGTATGCATACCAAATATGAAGTCTCTATCTCTTAAGGTTCAAAAGTTTTGGCGAAGGTTAAAGTTGACAACAGGCAAACAGACAAACAGACAAACAGACAGGACAAAAACAAAATACGCCCAAAAAAATTCTGGCGCATAAAAAAACATCGCATGCTGGGAAACACCTTGAATTCTTATGAGTAATTTATGTACATGTAAAATGTGAGAGTCATATCTCATCTCAATAAAAAGTTATAAGCAAATGCAACATTTTTGAAAAGTAGGTTAGGCTTGATCGCTTCAAGGTCAAGGTCAGAGTGTAAAAGTCATGCTTTTTTGGGAAAGGTCTTTTCACAGGTAATAATATACATGCATTATGACAAGAATGCCCTAACTTTTCTCTTTCAAAATGATGAATTTATAACAATTTTTTTGCAAGTTGGTCAAACTTCTAGGTCACATGTAAGAAAAAAAACATGCCATTCTCACAGGTAAATATACTAATACATAAGTTTAATATAATGTCTCTTCTCATTCAGTAGATATGACCGTGATAACCAAGGTTAAATTTATGGAAACAGATGGACTGAGTCTGACATACAAATGTACAAATTTTATATGAATTGGGTAAAATTTGCCCAGTGGTTCTAGAGGAGTTAAAAATGTAAAAGGTTTTCAGACAAACAGATGGACAACACGTCACGACAGACATTATATGCTAACGAAACCAAAAAAGCTCAAATGAGTGTTTCGAAAGGATTACAATATGGTTGGAGTATTTGAAAAGCTGTTTTTTTTTCCCGCAGAGATATGCATGACCAACATATTCATGTTTTATATTTTCTTTAGTGATTTGTTTGTTTGTTGTGAATACATCTTCCCTAAAATGGATACACCACCAAATAATAATGAAGATAAGATGTGTTTGTGAAACACTGATGTCCCAGTATGGAAGCCTATGGCGAAGGTTGAAGTTTCTCAAATATATGTCAAAGTCAAAGGATAAGGTCAAAGGGTTCAAATTGTTAGTATCAGAAGAAAGTCTTGTCACAAGGAATGCACATGTGAAATAAAGAAATCCCTAGTAATTCCTGTTCAAAAGTTAATTTTCAAGGTTAATTTTTTGTTTAAGTGGTTCAAACTCTAGGGTCAAGGTCAAACATATTTATACCTGTTGAAAGTTCAAAATAAATACAATATGTCATGATAAGTATGAAAGCCCTAGCACCTACTGATCAAAATTTAGGCAGAGTTTAAAGTTTGGTATTTTTCTTGTAAAAACGTGTATCCCATGTCAAGCGATCAGAGGTAAAAATTAATGGTACCCAAATAAAAGATCTTATCAAATTGTCACAAGAAATAAACCTATAAAATGTGGAAGCTATTTGTATAGCCCATCCCACTTAAAACTTATGGGCAAGCTAACTAGGATTTAATTTCTGCAGACTTATAGACAGACATACTAAACATAAGAAAAAAAATATGTATAATAATAAGTCAAATGGAAAAAAAATATACTATTTAACTGGAATAACAAAATACATTGTTATTTCAGGGACAGGAAGTGGGTAGGAAAATTGGAACCCCCCATCCCCCCATCTAGCATTTGCTTTGTTATTTAAACAAGACTATATACTGTAGCAAGTAAAAAAATGACTCTTGACATCATCTCCCTATAAACTTCAAACATTGACCTCACTATCATTGTTTTTTTTATTTGTTTATTATACTATTATACTATTATTATACTAAAACTTCTACTTACCACTCCCTGTGTCTCAACTTCATGAAATATAAATCCAATTATAACTCAAAATGAATTAATCCAATGCACACCAGACTGCAGCCATGTGCCATTTTGGCAACCTTCGTCGATTCCATCACCTTATCAGATGAAGTGGGAATCAGCCGAGGTGTGCCAAATGGTGTTTAATCTATAAATATGATAATGGGTGACGCAACGTGATGTGATGTAGAAATTTACATGTTCACATGTATAGTACAAGAACAAATTTTAAATTAATTTATAACAAACGATATTAAATCGTGGATCCAGAATTTTTTTCCGGGGGGGGGGGGGTCCACCTGAGTAAAAAAAAAAGCCCTTCCCAGAAATTGACAATCAAAATAAAAAAAAATCTAAAGTCAATATCACCCAAAAGTCAAAAACCTATATCGTGGGGGTGGGTTGGGAGTAGTGGTGACTTCTATTGCCGCAAATGTTCAACTTTTCATGCTTAGACACACATATTCGTGTCTAACATGGGGGATCTGCATTTTCCAAGGGGGGGCCATTGTAACTTTTTCGTTGTTTTAGTTTATACATTTTTTAACCTTGTAAATTCCAGGGGGGCTGACCCCCCCCCCCCCCCCCCCCGACAGATCCGTGCATGAATTTTACATCATTAATAAAATTCATACTGGTATATAATGAATAAACATGTATAAAATTGATTTAAGAGGTTCTGAATTATAGGTCACAGGGTCTGAGAATTTCATACTCAATTTGATGAATACATATAAATTATAGAATTACATTGACTATTTCTTTGAAAAGCTGCCCAATATATAGGAGCGTGTATTTAGAGGCAAACACCTTAGTGCGGGTATTACTGTTTCATGACAGCATCTAGTTTTCAAACGTTCTTTTTAAAAGCAAATATTAAACTTTTTCTGTAATCGGTGATTCGAAATGTTAAATATAATGACTTCTTATCGATTATTATGAACTTTTAATTTAAACAGGGCAACGCAGCTAGGATAAGGCTGCCCGTTAAATATCAAACTGTTCAAACTGTAGTAACTTCTCTGAACTACATAGATATGACGTCATAATAGAATATGACGTCAAGTCACTGCATACTTTAGCTGACATGACGGGGAAAGAGTCATAATTCTAACACGGCATGTCGATTTATTTTTGGGACTTGTTGTTTAATTCAAGTGTTATGATTATTTTTTAAGCTCGATTGTGCTGTATTGATGCTGAGCATTTGAAATTTAAATATCCATTTCCCTATATTGTCTGATATACACATATTAAAACAACAGCAAAATATTATGTGTGAAACGCTCCCCTAACACGTCCGTAGACAGAGTTAGAATTTATGAATCGTGTTTATATTGGACTGGCACAAGTGATAAACAAGGACAAATTAAAGATATTCTGTGTGAATCTACAAGAGAAGAATGTCCTGTAACTGAATATTGCTTGGGGATTGTGTGTAGTTTATCCAATTTTGTATAAATCGCGATAACGTGTGGAAAATACCCCTTCTTATGTTGGTAAGTTGAATTTCTCGTAAAATAATTTCTAAACGAGTAAAAATTAAACCTGCCCCAGCACTTTCTATGTACCGGAGATCACAATGAATTGATCTATGTAACAAACTTAGCACAATATATTTATTTTGCACTTGTGCCGAAGCGATTTTTGTGCAAAAATTACGAATATCATAAATCTTCGTCACGTGATCAACACAGTCACGTGACATCACAAAAATGCTATAAAATAAAATATGATTAAACTATTATCTCAAGTTGACTGCAATTTCAAACAAGGATTACATATTAAAATTAAAATCTAGCTCAAAATACAATGTATATTTTCAGGGCATTTTAAGCCTTCGGACAGCCTTATCATAACTGCGAAATAATTTGAGACCGGCTTTAATTGATCTGTATCTAAAATTACATGGGAAAACTTCATAGTGTTTTTATGGAAAATAAGACTTTAGCAAATTTTATTTATTCAATAGTAATGCAAATTTTAAAATATGGAATTGATTTTTTTAACTCACTCATTTTTTTAATTTTGCTCTTTGTCCGAGATTAACTCATACCGTTTCATAAATGAAGTCGACTTTCCATCGGCGAGCCGGGTTTTGACGCTGCATGCATGCCGTATTTGGTTGTGTAGATAAATTATCGTAGTAATATCGAAGTAATAAACAGTTTGCATTTTCTCTGAAAGTGTAAATGAATGCATTTCCGAGGAGGGGCTATTGAGTGTAATTCGGTGTTAGATACCCTGTGTTATACTTAGATCTATACGTAGGATTAAAATTTATTTCCGAAAGAAGTGCACGTGCTCTCAGAATAGACCCAGGAAGATGCGATTTAAAACACGTACGAGCGCTTTCTAATACTTTCAGTGTTGGTCATTCGAATCGAAATAAGCCTTCATTATTATTGATAAGTTCAGCATGTTCTATAAATACACTGTACTGTAACAGTTTTACTAAAATTGTCTAAACTACCAATTTCAATAAAAGTTATAGCTAGATAATGTAATTAACTTTTCCATTTGCATTTTGACATCCCCTTTAAACAAGTGCACAAAAAGTTGCCGAAATCAAATAAATTGCGTACCCAAATTTTCATGACGTCAGCCCCAACCTATGTTAAATGAGGACCGAGTCCTCTACACAACAAAGAAAAAAAATAGGGATTAAAAAAACTTCACAAGAACCACAGTGCAAGACAAGCTGAATTGGGATGTGGAAAAATTTTCCCCCCACTTGTCTTCATGGGAAAATAGGGGTTTTAGTATCCATGAAGGCGTCCTCCTATCCATCCTTCCATCTGTTTGTCTATTACGTTTTGGGGTATCTATTCTCTTATTGTGAACTCCTCATTACCGCTTAACCTCACTGAATAAAGATTGTTACTACTTAATGAAAATTATTGAGACTTTCACAATAATCTTTGTTATATAGAGAAATTTTAAACCTTCTGTTTTACTCTTTGAATGACATGTTTATGGTTTCCTAATGCAAAACATAGAAACTACCATTATATTGGTGGTACCCATCTCAATATTTGCATTTTACTGTAGACAACTTAATAAACAACACTTTTACATAATATTTACTATAAAATAAAATTTATGCCATTTCTCATATCTCTTCTTTATGTTGCAAGATTGGACAGTATCAACAGTATTTGGTTTTTCAGTAGTAAAACAAAGAATTCACCATCATACTCAATTGGAACCTGCCTGGGGATGTCATTTTGGCAGTTTAATACTCTCATTGTCCCTAGAATTTATTTCTTAAGTTGATCATATAAAGTAGTATAATTGTCTGTTTGCTTAAAGTACAGAAACAACAAAGTGAGAAGGTGTTACATGTGACTTCATCATTTTCATTTGTACAAATACTTCAAGCCAAAAGCAACACTTCAAACTCAGACTTGATAAAAAAGATATGAAGCAGAGTGTTCCTGAATACCATTCAGAAAATGCAGCCAATGATGAGGAAATACAGGCAAAAATATGTGGAAGCACCTGATGATGAGGGCAATACGACTGAAGCATCAAGCAGTGAAACAGATATCACATGATGATACCGACATTAAAACAACCTCATCCCATGAACCACAGGGGGCCACATCACCAGAAAATGTGGCAGAAGTTACGAAGGAAAGAAAAGATTTTCATCATAGTCCAGAAATTTCTGGAAATTTACAGATAGGTGCAGAAGATATTTCAGAAGATCCAGATAAAAAAATAACCATGACTGACTTTGCAGGACAGTGTTCATATTATGCCTCACACCAAATTTTTTTGAGTCCGCGGGCATTCTTCATTCTGGTGCTGAATATGGAGATAGTTTTATTATAAGGTTGGAGAAGAAGTGTGTTGTCAGCAGGTTTGATTTACAGGGGATGGACACACAGAGGTAGTACATGTATTTTAATTATTATATGCATGGCCCAAAATACACCATCACATCAGATCAAAATTTATTGCATCTATAAATGTAATTGATGTATGAAAAAGGAAATTATTAAGTTTTCCCTATTTTCAGAACCTATCTGCCTTATTGAATTTCGAAACTTTAGACCTAAGAAACTTTTATCCTAAACGATAATCATTTTTTATTAGCTCACCTGAGCTGAAAGCTCAAGTGAGCTTTTCTGATCACGTTTTGTCCTGGTCTTTCTGTCTCCTGTTCGGCTGTCTGTAAACTTTTCACATTTTTACTTTTCCCAAAAACCGCTGGGTCAAATTCAAAGAAACTTGCCACAAAGTATCCTTGGGTGAAGAGGATTCAAGTTCGTTCCAATGAAGGGCCAACCGCCCTCATTCAAAGGGGAGATAATTGGGAATAAATGAAAATTTTTGGCATATTTTAAAAAATCTCTTGATCGAGAATCATGGTGCGAGGAAAGATCAAAAGTTATGGAAGTAACATCCTCAGGTAGTGTAGATTCAAATTTGTTTGTTATCATTACCGTATGGATTTTGGTGGGGCCACAATGGCCGACCAAAAATTTCACATAGAAATATATGGAAAATTCTTTAAAAATCTTCATCTCAAGAATGACAAAGCCATGATTCATCATATTTATATGAAGCATGCTCAGGTAGTATAGATTCAGTCTTTATTCAAATCATGACCCCCCGTAGGGTGAAAATGGCTTATGAAAGTTTTACATAGAAATATATAGGAAAATTCTTTAAAAAATCTTCTTCTTGAAGAATGACAAAGCCACAAACCCATTAAATCATACTAAAAGCATGTTCAGGTAGTGTAGATTCAAGTTTGTTCAAATTATGACACCCAGGGGTAGGGCGGGGCGAAAAACTGGTCGAGGAAAGTTTTACATAGAAATATAAAGGAAAATTCCTTAAAAATCTTCTTCTCAAGAATTTTAATGACAAAGCCACAATTCATCATATTTATATGCAAGCATGCTCAGGGGTAGTGTAGTTTCAAGTTTGTTGAAATCATGACCCCGGGGGGTAGGGCGGGGCCAAAATGGCAGACCAAAGTTTTACATAGAAATATATAGGAAAATTCTTTAATTTTTTTTTTCTCAAGAATAGCAAAGCCATAATTCATCATATTTAATGGAAGCATGCTCAGGTAGTGTAGATTCAAGTTTATTGAAAGTTCATCACCCGGAAGAGGGGGGGGGAAAATTGCTTACTGCTAAGTTTTACATAGAAATATATAGGAAAATTCTTTAAAAATCTCCTTCTCAAGAGTGACAAAACCATAATTCATCATATTTATATGGAAGCATGCTCAGGTAGTGTAGATTCATTTTGTTTTTTCAAATCATCACCCCCAGGGAGGGCAGGGCCAAAATCAAAATGGCCTGAATAAGTCTTCCTTTAAAATATATATAGGAAAATTCTTTAAAAATCATTTTCTAAAAAATCACAAATCCATGATTGGTCATGGGACTACTTTTTAACTAATAAAAAGCCAATTTTTACCTTTTCCTACCCCTAGTGCTCCAGGCTAAGTGATGTGTGGTCTATTTGGCCTTTCTCTGCAGCCTCACGAAGGCAATAAGTTTGTTAAACAACTGATGCCCTGCCTTGTAAATAGCTCTTACCTATAGAGCTTTCATTTACGTCCGCCATCATTTCCTGCAATCTATCTCAAAAGAAAACTCTTAATACCCTAGTTGTTTTGTCTTTTATATTATTCTTAATTCTGGAATGAAGCCCCATTTTTATCAGATGGCAGTGATAAGGCTCCTGTCTGGTTGGAACACACAGTGAGAACAAAACAGAGAAGGTATCATTTTTAAATACTGTTATTTATTGTTTACACATGCAATATTTACTTTGACATGGTTTTTCTGGATTTCTAACTATTTAATATAATATAAACAGGTATAAATGTGTTTCATAAACCTGCGGGAACAAAACAATAACAATCATTGTATGATTATGAACATTATTTTACTATGACTAATTTGTTAGCATAAAATAAAATGAAGAATTTGTTTTCGTTAAAAAGAATTGTTTTTCCGAGAAGTATGGAAGACTCTTGACATGAAGAAGAAGTCTTTGCAAAAAACATATTGATGCTCGTAACGGTGATTTGCGGTTGGATTCCATGACAATAATAAAAGCATTGAAAAACTTAAGCTTGTCCATTGCTTATGTTGTGTGCAAGCTTGATCACTGGGGTGAAGAGCTTCACAGTCATGGGCTATGTTTGAAACATTCTTTCAGGAAAAAGAAAATTCGCAAGATTTTGAGTAGGGTTGAACTTCAGGCTTTCAATGAAACATTGCCTGAGGGAATAAAGCTCCTCATACTATTGAAAGATATGGATGCCATGCTGCAGTTCTTCCATGACATCAGAGAACTTGATGCACTTCAATCAACAATTCCTCAAAGACAAGTTATTATCCTCTATGTCTTCAGTGGTTTGCAATATGCACATTTAGAAATGTCATAACAGATAAAAACCATGCAAAAGAAGATTTATTTGAATATGCCTCAGAATGGGACAAATTCAATGAAACTGGAGAGTTAGATGAGAGCATGAACCCTCTGCCATATGGAGAATGAACAACAACGGTTACCTTGAGCACAAAGGCTAGAATTTATTATGTACATGAAGAATGTGTCTCTTAGCTAAAAAGAGCGACAAAATTTGGTATGTCCCCTGTATGAAACAAGATGCAATTTCCAGTAGACTGCTTTTCATCATACCCTCCATCCTTTTCGCTACACGTTCGACGTTCTTCCTGTTGAAATTTTCCATCGCCTTGTAGCAACGTGCATCAGCATCCTAACTGGAAGATTTTTACAGGATGAAGACAGAGGATGCATTTACCAGACTGCAGCTATTCTCGTATTTCATGACCAGCACCATAACATCATGCTTGGAATGACTCAAAAGTATAAATTCAGTTGCATTGGAACATACGTTTGCGCATGATATTTTTATCGAAACCAAAAAAAAAAAAAATTAACACATGGTCTACACGAAAGTGCTAATGGCTCTACACTTATTGTGGTATAACTTTGTATATAACCTTTAAATTTTATCGTCGTATCAACATATAAAGTGTTATAACTCCTTATTTATACCTTATATTTTATTGTCTTATCAACCATAGAGTATTGTAACTCCTTATTCATACAAGTATTTTGAATTGTATTAAGATATTTTTACATAATTAAAGGCAATTCTTTTGTTCAATAGATTTTATTGCTTTAATTTTTATCGACTGAAATATTATATTAATTTTCAGAATATCCATGGAAACAAGATATTCAATTATATCTATATGATATTGTTGATATACACCTAGAAAAAAGAAACATAATTACAGTATGATATCGATATTTATATATGAATATTTTAAATATTTATTTCTTTTAAAAAAGACTGACCTTGAGACAATAATTTTAAGTATATAATGCATGAAATATATGGATACCTATTATAAGTTATCTATATAAGATATACATGTATTAAAAAGTACATATTCTAAATATAATTATGCCAGAAAATTTGTATATCGCATTCTTTTCTTAAAAGAGTCGTACAGTATGTTTTCACTATCTTGTTACCCAAGAGACCATTTATGCCTTTAGTTTCGGTTTTAAAAAATACAAACAAATTTTCTTAATTTTGTGTTTTTTATGAATCTTGCCTATTTCATTTTGTTGCTTTAAATTCCATGAAATATATGGGATAACGAACAGTATTCAAGATCAAAAGTCCATAAAACAATACAAAATAGGAGCAGAGCAAACACAGACCTCCAAAAATATCGGAGGTGAGATCAGGTGCCATAACTAGCCAAAACCGCTAAACGGAACCGGTCACATACGCCATGTGCTGCTTGTCATGATTGGGGAAATAGCGGGAAAGTCCTGGTTGTCAGTTCAGTGTACATGTATAAATGGGATGTACAATTGGTATGAAATGTTAGTTAGCATTTGACTCAAAGATAATTTGTATTTGCTGACCAGGTCATTGTATCTACCATAGAACTTACAAAATGATGACTTGAAACGAGACAGCTGAAATTCTTGTTTCATCAACTTGTTTATCAATAAATTACCTTGTTTTAGAAATTGTCCACATGAAATTAAATTTACCACTTTTTAACTTTTTTCAGCTAGCGGAAGGTAATAGGTTATATTTGGCCAGCACACCTTCATTTTCATAAAGTTATATTTTGTACTTTTAAATTTACATTTAAAAATTGTTAACTCTCTTTTTACTTTAAAACTTTAATTTTTTCAATTACCTTAAAATTTCAGAGCTATTGAGTGAAACATCAAAAAATCTGTAATACTTAAAACTTTAAAAACATCTTTTTATATGTTCTTTTTAATTTGAAATTAATAAAAAACATTCACATTAATTTTTGTACGCAAGACTCTAGGAATATCTAAAATTGTTCTAGCATTTCTGAAAAATTCTCCAGAGAGACGCCTAATAAACGGATATTTGTGTTTCGTTCTAAATGAGTACTGTTCATTATCTCCATTTATTTCATGCATCATACTTTTCTTTTTCCTGATGTTCTTTGTTTTTCTATTGTCGGTTTTTTTTTTTATAGTGTCTTACAAAATATTTTAAAAACTTTTTTGTCTTTCTATATTTTTTCTAGTTTTCTACCATTTATTTCATTTACTTTGTAGTTGATTCATTTGTTTTGTTTTTTTTTCAATTACAATGGAATTCTTTTTTTTTACATTCTGATAGAAAAAAGAATAATCATTGTCACATTTTCATTTTATTTCTCGATTTTTTCGGTGGAAGGGAAAGGATACACTGTTTCTGCAATTTTTTATGTGTTATGTATTATATGATCACCATAACATTTAATTATTTTTGCCGAAGGATATATGCTCGAAGATCTCTAGCGTCTTGGTCTATATTTAGGATTCTCGGATCTAATGTACTTTCTTCTGATAATTCAACAAAGACATAGCTGTACTTTATCTGCAGTTTTGATACTCGACAAGACCTTCAGAATTTATAGTAAACCTTTTCATTTTTGAAAAGACTTATCATCTTTCGCGATTCACCTGTACGAATTAACATTGCGAAACTTCAAAGTTTTTCTTGATAAGATATCAAGATCCTGATCCTTTTACACAACATTAATTTGTCCTATGATATTTTATGGCAAACTACGTCCATATAAATAGTTCCTGATCTAGAGGTGAAGCCAGCTAAGATTTAGCATCGTGTTAAACTAAAATGTTTCCTTTTGTTTCAAATCATCGTAAATAAAATAACATAATCAAGAATTTTGATAATTCATTCCCTTATTTTATATTTAAAAATATAACTAAAAAAAAGTGATTTTTCTCGTTAATCCTGTTTCTAAAACTGGACTCGGAATTCATGCTACAGGTCCTGAATGTATTATATATCTATATTATGTGTATATTATTTGTTTTATTAATATTTGTTTTATATGCGATATGTTGTCTATTTCATAGAATAAAGGTATATATGGTCCACTGGAAGCCATTTAGCTTATAGAGTTCCATTTCAAGAGGATAATTTTAGAGTAAAATTGTATTACTCTTAATAAAATTCCTACTGATTCATCTGTTTGCATTAAGATAAAAAAAAATGTTTTATATGTATAATCTATATTTTCAGAGTACCATTCTGATAAACAATAAGTAACACAAGGAAAGGTTGGATATTACATGTAGTAAAAAATGCATAAATTAAAATTAAAAAATATTTTAACTGATTTTTACAGTAAAAGTAATAATTAGTTGATCGGTGACTACAGTGTCTTTTTTCCTAAGTGTCAAGTCTTTAGCAAAAAAAAGAAGTTCTCCTTGGCTTTGTTATATAAAAAGGGACAATTTTTATTAAATTGAATCCGTCACAAACAATACTGTCTATGTGTTTAACTCGTTCTTCCTTTTCTATACATTAAGGAGGTACAGAAATGGTAAACACAGTTTGAAAACAAACATAGGCTATCTTTTAGGAGGAATGTCGGCGTATAAAAATACCTCTCTTGTTTTTGAAAAATCAGCTTACTGAACAATCAATTTAATTTCAATTTTCAAACAAAGACTTTAATAAAATTTCCTAATTTCCTAATCTAAATCAAATTATTAGATATGTATAGAAGTTTTAGAATGTATGAAATGAATATGATTTTCCTAACAATTACAAAGGTGTAAGCTTTTGAAAGCTTCTGATCTTGGAACAGATTTTAGCCACAAAAAAAAATCAGTAAACGACGTTTTTATCTCAAGATAAACAATCATTTTTTTAAAATGTTATTTTGTATCTTTATATGACAACTTTACCATGTGTTAAAATAAAATTTAAGATAAATGAATTAGCGAAGCATATTAAAAGAACTAATATAGGAAGTTAAGAAAAATAGAGAAAATTCGGAATAGCCAATCTATTTTTATGTTAATTTTTTTTGTCATAGCATAAGTATACCCTTTAGGGTAGCATCATTTGATGCAAACAGATCTAGAAAAATGAAAAATAGAAGTAGGCATCAAATGATTGGAGAAAGTAATTTTACACTTAATGTCCTTGACCTGACCTTCCTCTTAAAATAGAACTTTCGAATGGAACCCCTTTCATACTACGTGTATCACTCAATGATCATATTTTTCTGAATTCGTTCAAATGTCAAAAATTTTCAAATACAATAAACATGAGAAGAGTCCCTCCTTGAAGATTAGAAGGAAGACATGGCTTAGAATTATAGGACGCAACAGTTGTTACTTTTCTTCATAACTGTTTGTAGTCTGAAAGCTGACAATAACTGATAAAAAGCTATCAGAAAGGAAAACAGATTATGAGTTATATTTTTGTTGCGAGAAATGAATTAAGACTAAAACTGTTTAAATTTATGAAGGGTTTTTTAAAATTCTATAATAAAGGAACAAAAAAAATTATTTTTTAACCCGCATTTCATAAAAACTATGGATCCTGCTAAATTGTAAACTCAACCATTTTATGTTTAATTGTCAAGTTGTAAAAAGACACGGCCACTGTCAATCATTGTCTTAGCATTTCGATATCTGTGCTTTTTATATGTTGATTATAGCTGAGCTAAAACTAAACAGAAAATTCGTTTTAAACAAAGTTTTTATTGATTGTTAAGAAAACAAACTTTTTGAAAAGTTAAGACAACTGCTTCAAACGGAACTAAAAAAAAGAAATCGTTTGATTAATTATCAACAAATTTACTTTGCCGAAAAGCTGTCTGATTCAAATCGCACGTAGTCATATTAAGTTAAAATTAAGCATCCTAGCTGGAGTCTATATTCACAGCATCAACAGAGACGAAATATTTCTGTGATTTATTTGAATCTCTATGGATGCTAATTTGATTACTTAATTAGCTGACCTAATATTTATTTTCTCAAGAAGCAAACTTTTCATGAACCTCTACATGTGTACATGTCGTGTATACGAAAGACTTGATGTGGCCTTCAACTCCACATTAGCAAATTAGGTATTTCGACGACGTTTTAGCAATTAATAATTATTTCCTTTCATATGTTGATCTATATATTTCGCAATTAATTTGAAAAAGAAAAAATACAACAGACTCTACAACATTTGTTTTATGTTCGGGTGATTTACTGACGATAGACGATGCGGTCCAATTAACAACTAACTGTATGAACAACAAGGGGATTGCAGATCTTCCATCGTTAATTTTCAATATTAATTATATTCATTTACTACTATCCCCTACATGTACACACGGACTTAAAAGATTTTACATCTCCCAATTTATTAATGCATTTTCGTTTTGAAGATATAATGCGAATTCTAATGTCGATAAAATGATTTTGTTATCAAAATCAATATATCATTAAGGCAACTATTGGCCTTACGTGATTCACACAAATGTAGGCCGTTAATTTCACACTTAATTGTCTACGTATTATTTATCATTACAAGTATCGCATGGCGCTTGTAACCGGTAGATAGAGGATTCTTCCTTTTACATGACATCTGATCCAACCTCTGAAGATTTAAGAGGTCCTTGATTGCTCTAAAGTAAAAATTTAAATAACATTTGAACAATATCTATCAGGGGAAGAAAAAACACAGATGACAAAAAGTATCGAAGGTGGAACCAGTATCTGTGAAGAAACTGATATCCCTTGTCGATCAGGTACACCCGTAGTAGGCGCCTTGTCATTATATCGGGCAAGAGAAAAATCCAAAGGTACTCTAATCTGAATGCCTTACAACAGAGGGGCTGAGATTTTAAACGAGTACGGGTACGTCTAGTAGGGGAATAATCTAAATTCCTGGCGTATTACATCATCAGTTTTAGTGACGTATTGCGTCATTGGTTTTAGTGATGACACGTTTGCAACACGCTCTAAGAACTTGAAGGATGGCATGTACACGTACATGAAAAGTTGTAGATATAATACGAGGGTCATTTAGTAAGTAATGCAAGATACTCTTTATCATAATAAATGTTGAGGCATTTAATTTTATTTTTTACAGTTGAAAAGTTCTATTATAGATGTCCTAAACACAGGAAACCTCATAAATTTTCCTATTGTCCTTTCAAAGGAAATTCACTTCAAGTAAGCATTGTAACTACACTGAGTAAACATTGTTTATAAATGAGCTAAGCCAAGAAGATGAAAATAACAGCATTTGTGAAAACTGTGGGTTTTTTTCACGTATATCGCCAAAGAAGTCATATTTTAAGATATGATTTTAATATGTTGAGAAACAAGATCTTAAACCCCGTATACTTAATTTTCAGATAGATTCAAATAATTCAGAAGAAAAAAGGAGAGTTTAAATATAACAGTCAATATGGGCGATTGAAATATGTGGGGATACCAAAAAATATCGAAGTTATGTACACATTATATCTGAAAATGCTTAATTTACATGAAAAGACACCGTTAAGATACTAAACATTTAATCATCAAAGCATTTTAGAATTATGACAACGAAAAAATATATCAATAATTTTGTCAGATAGGCGCACTATTTTCTTCCTATTTTCTAAATGCTTTAGAGAAAGCACGCCTTAAATGTGACATCGGTCTATTTAAGGTCATACGCAAGGTAGTTTGAACTTTATTGAGCTCTTCAATGGAGTGGAAGAGTTCCACTAAGTGAAGGACCTATGTGCAAAACTTTTAATGTCAATATATGGTTTTGAACATCTCTTCTAAACAAATTTTGATGGGAAAAAATCTGGAATTAATGTTTCGTAATTTTTTATATTTTTCTTTGAATACTGTAGAATTTTTCATAATTTGATTTCTTCCCAAAACCCCTGGTAATGCATGCCGATATTTTGTTTATGAACATCTGGTGGCTCTATAATCTATAATTAAGAATATCTTGAAGAATTATCACCTTGCGAATGTCCTTAAAAACAAATGTTTTCTTAAAAAAAATAAAAGATTTGATAAACTTCCTTGAAACGTTTTATTGCCGAAAAATAAGATTAATAATTTTTAAAAAAATGTGAAATCAAGAAAGTGTCATTTTATAATGATAAAGAAAAGCAAGGCCTCCAAACATGTTTTATTAGTTTTCGTGCATCAACAGAGGTCTATTAGACCATATACATACATCAAAATAAAAGACAAGCAATGGTAACGTTTAAAGTAATTTGAATAGATTTCCTTCAACAGCAGTCCAAATTTCGGTGACAAGGTATTTTCCTTTGCCAGACAAGGCAGTTGCATATAAGCTTATAGAAATAAATAAGACTTTGAAGAAAAGAAAGTCAACAGAACTTTTCTTTGCTCATATTAGCTAGATCTAAGCCATTGTTTTTATTCCCCAAACACTTGAAAACAATTAAAGGAAGATTGTACACCGTCAGATATGTCATGGGAAATCATATTCATCAGTGTCTTTGCGGCATCCCTAAAGATGAGTACGCTGAGGTTTTCTGTTCATGGATTCAAAGACCTAAGACATTTGTAAAGGGTAACAGGGAATGCCTTGAGGGATTGAAACTAATAAGAATATGTATTACGTGCTCTTCTTATTTTCAGATGACATGTTGCATTATTTATTGAACGACCCTCGTAATAAATATTAATCAATTTAAATGTGAAATCGAGGTTTCTATACATTTTTCAGAATGTTACATTTCAAAAGTACTATTCCAATCATATTTTGTTTACTAACTAAAACCAAACTGATGTCACAGATTAACTTCTGAATAGTTGAAAAACCGAACGCGGGTGCATGTACATGTCACACGACATTGAAATTAAAATTACAAAAACGTGTATGTTTACGTAATATTACATGCACAAGTACTCTTGCGAGTACAAGCTTACGATCTCAACCTCTGCAATATGTATGAGAAACGTCAGTTTACATTTGACTGAACATTAAAATGCATTTATAACAAGGTAATTGCATAGACCATGAAATTTCCAAAATGCTCACTTTATTTAGGAGGACTTTCAATATAATTTTTTTCATTTTTTTTTTATTTAGAGCTTTTTTTGTTTTAGAAATTGCTATTAATCCGTAGAACATATTCGTAATTACATATTCATTCTTCTAAAAGAAAACATTCAATACTCTTATTTAAGAAAAGTTAAAGTAGAAAAGTTAAAGCAATCGCTTTTATCATCATTCGTATTGTAAGGAATTAAGAATTTCGTTTTCTAATACTTGTAAAATGATCTCCTGGAAGATTTGAAAATGAAATTGATGTATAGAATTTATATGTTTTTAAAAATAGTTTCCTCAATACCCAAGCATATGACGAGTAAAAAGAAAGCTTATTAATTATTAAACTAAGATTAAAAATGCACATTATTACCTTTAAAAAGTAAAATTTCAAAATATTTGTATTGATACGAGTATAGGATGTCATGTTAAACATCTACCTATGAATTAGGCTTTGCTTCCTTAAAATCAACATTAACAGTTCTTTTGGATTTAATCCATTGTCGTAAAATGAATGATATACTAGTAATCATAAAGACATATGAACCGATTTTTTTCGTCATAATCATAAATAAGTATTAATATAAAAAAGGGCTATGGAAAATAGACATGGATTATCAATAAATTGAAAAACATATATTTTAAATTCGTTTCTTTTTTTAAATGTTTTCTTTTAAATTTTCAACAGGTAGATAGGTTGCAAATGATGTTTAATCAAATCTCCAAATTGAAGAAATAAAGATTGAATGAATGATCTAATCTCTTTCTTCGTTATATTCAATTAAGATATTTTACTCACTGATGATTTATGTTAAAATAAAAATGTCTTAAGGTCTTCTGATAAACAATACTCAAAACAAAAATAATTCTGTGTACATTTTCTACAAAACAAAATTACTTTAATAAAAAGCGTTCATCTTACAATAAGAAAACATAACAACATTTAATTTATAAAAAGGAGAAAGTTAAATAAATAAAGTTTTTTTCATTTTTTACACATATGTTTTGTTCCTTTTTTATTACAACAGTGAATATTCAGCAGTTGATGAATATTATGAAATTTTTTTTTTTCAAAGTTTGTTAGAGATTTTAATAAAAGTATATTAACTCAAGATTCTCTTTCTTTTTAAGGATAATACTAAAAATATTATAATGCATTGTTTTTTTTATACAGTATATCATCAAAGACATTACTGCAATTCCCTGGAGTTGTGATTCTTGACAGAACATTCAGAATTTATAGCAAACATTTGTCAAAGCAAACACATTCTCCTCTTCCTTGCGATACTTATACGAACAAGTATAAGCATCAAATCAAATTTAAGTATTTTTTCTGACATTTTAGTTTGTGACCTTTCTTTTACAGAACATAAATTTTCCACACTTATATTTTATGGAAAACTTTTTCCACATAAATTGTTCCTGGACAGAAATGAAACCAGAAAAAGATTTTTGCATCTCTATAAATTACAGACAGCTTTTTCATATGTTTCAAATTTCAAACAGAACAATTTCCTAAAAGTTTCATTATATATTTTAAGTGAGCAAGGACAACAGAACAGGAACTTTTTCGACCTATTTTTTGGCCTTTTGGAAACGTTTTGATATGAATATACTTTTTGGCTTATTTAATTGCATAAGGTCACCACTTTAAGTTAACGCCCACAACGAACACTATGCTGTTATTATGTAGGGTAAGAGTTTCTATACATAAATAAAACAGGATAAAACCATCTTGTAATGTGAGAATTATATAACTATTGATTTTCAACATAGTCTGTTTCGCATCTGTTTATTGTCTTATCTACACAAAAAAGGTAAGTAAAAGTATCAATTATCAACACTTTCTCTTAATTTGTTAATTGCTAGTAATTTGTTAATAGCTAATAATTAAGAAAATACTGTTAAACCCAGTAACCTTTTTATAGGGTAGAATATTGTAAACCAACTTTTATTCGCGACGACTTTATTTCGCGATTTACCAGGAGTTAACTAGTACGCGACGATTAATTGTTAATAGATACAAAGACACTTTAAGGACCGGTTTGCGTCGAGGAATATTCGTTATGACGAGATTCTGGCGAATCTCGCGAAAATTTCTCGCACACGAATAAAAGTTGGTTTACAGAATACGGTATCTCGGAAAAAAATTACCTACTTCGATCATGCAGAAAGAAATGCAAACTTTGGTACATAAAATTTATATTTCAGACACAAGTTTTAGGATCTCAGTTAAAAAAGTGTTAAATATTTAGTCAAAGATCGATATAGAGTTCAACACCAACTCAATTAAAAAATAATGGATACTTACTGTTATATCGAACTTTGTTTACAAAGTGCAAAAACAATATGCTAATACGGAATTATTATTAGTATTTTAGTATTAGTATTATTTCGACACATATAAAAACCCTTAGTACATCGAAAACCATAATAACACTGTAAAATGTATTTTTTGATACCAAAGCACATGTAATGGTCCATGGTATAGTTAAGCATTTAAAAGAGTACGTAGAAGCAAAATAATATAAAAAAGAGAAAAAATTCAACATTAAAAATAAATTTGATAAAAGGAAAAAAAAAACAAGTGAGGTCAAAATGTAGTGTAAAATAATTGTATTTTGTAAACATAGTAGGTAAAATATAATCTGTGCTTGTATTCTAAAATATCTAACATTAATTCAGATAGATTTTCCCGGCAGACTAGACAAAAACCGCTAATAATTGCATTTACTTATTTTTATCAGTATCCATTTTTTTTTTAAATTTATGAATCTATGGAGAATTAAGAAAAAAGGTTAGTGCATTTGGTAGGAATAGTATCATTTTAATACATTTAAATAAATAAATTAAAAAGCAATGCATTAATCAAATAATTAAATTGTTTTATTTATGTCCCGTCGAGAATTTCTCCATCATATTGAGATATAACCACTTGCAAATGGATGACTTCAAATTTAATCTGTACTCGGTACGTACAGCCAATGAGGTATCTTTTTGTGCAATCACAATCCGCAATACGGGGCGTCGATTCATATGCTCTCATCAATGGATCGATCTCAATGATCCGCTGTGGGATTAACTTTTTACTCCGCAACTTAAGAACAAACACCCTTACCACTGCACCATGTGGAGAAGGTTTCATTATCAAAAATAAAGTTTACTCTGCTTCCTATTCGTTTTGTTACAGTAGACATTTAAGCTGAAATAATTACTGTTTGTAATCTCAATATTTGATATACATGGTGTACTTCGTATGATACATATGTAAGTACTTTATATGTATTTGTGTGCATTGTATAACATGTAATATAAATAGGTACATAATGATACAAAAAGCGACTACTGAGTTGAACATATTTTCGCGTGGAGGGTTCTTGATTCCTTTTATGTTTTTCTTGTTTGCTTTCACAATAAATTAAACACCTTCTGAAGGAATCGGTGGATGTTACTTCTGAAAAACCGCAGACGATATTGTGCTATGTACATATTCATTACTTAAATTCTCGTGTACAACTTAAACTCAATAATAGTTGAGTGATATTTGAATAGAAGTTGAATAAATTTCCGTCGAGTTATAAATCAAACAAGGTATGTACATATTATATGTTTTACTAGTTTATTTTTTTAATGGAGAGTTTGTTTTTGATACAGATACAATGGCACCATGTGTGCACGGTAATACTATTAAAATGATAATGCAGTTAGAGGGTTTGTTCTACATGTAGAGTTGGGAAGTATAGAGTTGATCACGGGTTCGAACACCATGCACTGCGGAAAATTGAGACTGATCCTTCCAATGAGATTGTAAAAAAAACATATGTATGTTGGAACGATAAAGATCTTCACTGCCCACAGTCATTGTGTACCAAGTAGAGGTCTAAAGAAGTTTTCCGGCGGCTTATTATGACGTAATATAAGAAAGGAAAATTCACGGATTTTAAAAAACAAAGTAAACAAACGAATTTAACGCATATAATTTTACACTTTATCTACAAAAATTACTAATAATTGGATGTAAAAAAAACTTTCAGATAAGAATAAAATTAAACTAAACAAAGTTATCGTTTTATGAACATTTTTTCTAACTATAATTTTAATTAGAAGACTAATTTCTTAATTTATAATATTCAAGTATTAATACTATGTACATAAAAATTCATACCTTGTCTATTTGGATATGTGATTTGTCAGTTGGCTCGTGGTGTTTTATTAATCACTGAGTTCTTACTGATATTTCTACCGCATTTCGTTTGTGAGAGACCCAGCAATGACATAACTTTTCTTTTATATCAGTTTTGACTGAAACGTGTCTTGTCATACGATCACCAAATATGGATAAATATTCTGATAATGTGGGCAGGCAAATAATTGAGTATAACGGGAGCATAATTAAGATTTCTGTATTTTACATGACACTTGATTCTGTATATTAAGTTAAAAAATCATAAAATGTTAATTTAACTTGCAAATATCCATTACAATCTAATTAATGATTCTCATTCTCACTTGTGTATGCTG
>NW_026926561.1:0-28473 GCF_032062105.1 Saccostrea cuccullata | reverse complement strand
GGAACATAATAATAATAATAAGAAACAGAGTAAAAAAAGTTCCCCAACTTCTTTTGGGGGAACATAATAAAAGAATTTTCCTACCTACTTGACCCATTCTTCTCCAGGCTGATAGCAGGGAAAATAAAGAGTTTTCTCCCCATATGTACATATCTGCTGTTTTTTTTAAGTCTTTTATAGTGAGAATTCTATTTTAAAAATCAACAAGAGGCCCACTGGGCCACATTGCTCACCTGAGCACTGTGGCTAGGAAAAAGTAGAAATTGGTTTATTATTTAATAATTTAAATCCAAAGTAGTCCCAATACCAATTCTGGCTTTGCTATTCTTGATAAGATGATTTTTAAAGAATTTTCCTATATATGTCTATGAAAAACTTTGGTCGGCCATTGTGGCCCCCGCCATACCCCGGGGTTATGATTTAACAAACTTGAATCTACACTACCTGAGGATGCTTTCATATAAATATGATCAATTAGGGCTTTGTGATTCTTGAGAAGAAGATTTTTAAAGAAATTTCCTATATATTTCTATGTAAAACTTTGGTCGGCCATTGTGGCCCCGCCCTACCCCCGGGGGTCATGATTTGAACAAACTTGAATCTACACTACCTGAGGATGCTTTCATATAAATATGACCAATTATGGCTTTGTTATTCTTGAGAAGAAGATTTTTAAAGAAATTTCCTATATATTTCTATGTAAAACTTTGGTCGGCCATTGTGGCCCCGCCCTACCCCCGGGGGTCATGATTTGAACAAACTTGAATCTACACTACCTGAGGATGCTTTCATATAAATATGATCAATTAGGGCTTTGTGATTCTTGAGAAGAAGATTTTTAAAGAAATTTCCTATATATTTCTATGTAAAACTTTGGTCGGCCATTGTGGCCCCGCCCTACCCCCGGGGGTCATGATTTGAAGAAACTTGAATCTACACTACCTGAGGATGCTTTCATATAAATATGACCAATTATGGCTTTGTTATTCTTGAGAAGAAGATTTTTAAAGAATTTTCCTATATATTTCTATGTAAAACTTTGGTCGGCCATTGTGGCCCCGCCCTACCCCCGGGGGTCATGATTTGAAAAAAACTTGAATCTACACTACCTGAGGATGCTTCCATATAAATGTGATTAATTATGGCTTTGTTATTCTTGAGAAGAAGATTTTTAAAGAAATTTCCTATATATTTCTATGTAAAACTTTGGTCGGCCATTGTGGCCCCGCCCTACCCCCGGGGGTCATGATTTGAACAAACTTGAATCTACACTACCTGAGGATGCTTTCATATAAATATGACCAATTATGGCTTTGTTATTCTTGAGAAGAAGATTTTTAAAGAAATTTCCTATATATTTCTATGTAAAACTTTGGTAAGCCATTGTGGCCCCGCCCTACCCCCGGGGGTCATGATTTGAACAAACTTGAATCTACACTATCTGAGGATGCTTGCATATAAATATGATCAATAATGGCTGTGTGATTCTTGAGAAGAAGATTTTTAAAGAATTTTCCTATATATTTCTATGTAAAACTTTGGTCGGCCATTGTGGCCCCGCCCTACCCCCGGGGGTCATGATTTGAACAAACTTGAATCTACACTACCTGAGGATGTTTCCCCATAAGTTTCATCTTTCCTGGCTCAGTGGTTCTTGAGAAGAAGATTTTTAAAACATACCATCAAATTTTCATTAATTCCCAATTATCTCCCCTTGAATGAGGGCCTGGCCCCTCATTTGAACAAACTTGAATCCCCTTCACCCAAGGATGCTTTGTGGCAAGTTTGGTTGAAATCGGCCCAGCGGTTCTTGAGAAGAAGTCGAAAATGTGAAAAGTTTACAACGACGACGAAGACAACGACAACAACGACGACGACGACAGACAACGGACAAATTGTGATCAGAAAAGCTCACTTGAGCCTTTGGCTCAGGTGAGCTAAAAATGTAGTTAATAATACTGCTATCTGGCATTAACTGAAGATAACCTATACAAAATCCAATTCAAAACAAGAGTAAAATCATCCAAATTCAAACATAATAATCACTTGTATCATAACATCTTGTCAAATATACAAACTACTGAAAAAAACACTAACAATTCAGCCTGAGGAACCATTTAAAAAGTGATCAAAGTTAAGTAAAGATGTATCTAACAATGAAATCTGATAATTTGTGTCTATGTCCACACATCCTCCAGGTACCGTTTTCCAAGCCTCAGTTTGGTCACATGACCTCTGGCTTCACTGTCACTTAGGCCTCTCTTCTCTTGCAGAATTGTCATAAAAGCTTGATTCACATCTTTGGCCATATTCTTTGCATCACCACAAACATAAATCACTGCATTCCTGTTCTCTATCAAATCAAGCATTTGATCAGCATGCTTAAGAATGTTATCCTGCACATACTTAGGCTCTTCTGTAGAACTAACGCGGGAAAATGAGACAAACAGTTCGTCTAAAACACGAGCCTCCTGTAGTCTCATAAGTTCTTCCCTGAATAAGAAATCCTGAGATTGGTTCCTGCAGCCAAAGAACAGAAATGTTTCTCCAAACACTTGGTCCTCAGTTTCAGGATGGCTCATCTGCATTTCTCTGTGTTGTAGGAATCCCACAAAGGGGGCTACCCCTGTACCAGGCCCAACCAAAATAATAGGTACAGATACATCAACAGGCAAGCGGAAAAACTGATTAGACCTTGCAGAAATTTGCAACTGTAGGCCTTTTCCATTAGTCCCTTCTGATTCCTGATATCCTATATTTTGAATATCTAATGTCCTCTTATCTAACATACCCGTGCATATTCCCTGCCTTGAAAAGCTCCTACCATCTCCTTCTGGAATATTGACCACATTGAAGACAATATCTAGCTGTCCCGGTATTTTCAGTGGGGAGCTGCAGGCAGAGTATGGTCGTGGTTGTAGCTTTGGAAGTGACTCTATTAACCTCTCCACAGGAGGCTGACAGGAAGGAAATGCGTGGAGGAGATCAAGTATACTGATCTCAGGATTCCGGATAAACTTGGTGTAATCAGCCATACCCTGTTTACTACAAAGTTCTTGAAGTCTTCGCTTCTCTTTGGGGTTTGTCGTCTCTTCCACAAGCTGTCTTATCACAGACTTTTTTGGAGGTTCCCTTATATCTATATGGAAAGTGAATAAGTTTTTGAGTGTTGAGACTGTGGGGAGATGGAGTGGAATCACTGCTTTTGCCTTTTTGGTGTCTTTCATCAGCTCAATCTGACAAACACAATCAGCTTTGTCTAGAACATTCAGCCTCTTAAGTAACATTTCCACCTCTTTTTCTTCATTCTGGCAATAAACAGACACAGAATCCCCTGGTTGGTACGAAAAATCACTGTCAAGTTTTAGTCCCAATTTCAAAGTTTTCTTTATTGCATCCTGTGAAGTTAAAATATCTGCACTGATAATTGTGGCATTGGAAATGTTTGATGCAGTAGAAGTATTTAGTGGAGAAGGAGACTGGTCTACAACACTTTCTGTTGGATCATATTTAATGATGAGATATGCAGGTGAAAGCAGTGGAACTGTTACAGCACTATCACATAGTGGTTGAACTGATTTCCTGAGAGATGCTTCTGGGGTATCTTCTAGTAACACGTCTTCAAGCTTTCTTTCCAATGATTCTGTCCCATTAATTACAGATTTTACATCTAATTCTGATGTAGATACATTATGTCCATTAGAAACTTCTTGTTTCTCTTTAGAATCAACACTATCATTTGGAGGATCTCCATTTGTTGATGAATGACCGTTTGCTGTAACATTAGTCACTTCAGTTTTCTCACTTTGAACTACACCCTCTGTATTTTCTGCAAGCTTGACTGTACAATGAATACTATCACAACTTGTTTCATAGCTGCAGGGACCAGATTTGTTCAGTGAATCAAGGGATAAAAACTGTTTGAGTGCTGGAAAGAGTCCCTCAATCCATGGCTCTACTGCTTGTTCTAACCCCACTGCATCATCAGCCCAGCCACAGGGATAGAACCGCTGAGCCCCCAGTTCCTCTAATCTCTTGTCCAGGGTCTTGCCAGCATTGCAAAAATTGTATAATTAGAATCACCCAGCCCCAGAAGAGCATAATTGAGATGTGATAAGTAATCACTTGGAAGAGTTTTCTTTTTCAATCTTCTGAAAAATTTTAAAGCCGTGTCAGGCGGTTCTCCATCCCCGGTTGTGGAAGTGACGATCACAACACAGGTCTCTTTTTCCAGGGTGAATTTCTTCTCCACCTGACTAAGACAATGTCTTTCGAATTCCAGTCCATGTGTGACTGAGTTCTGTTGGATCTCCTCAGTAATAGCATCAGCCTGTCCGGTCTGGGACCCAAAAAGAAGCAAGCAACGGTTTTTCTTCTCAGGCATTTTTTACCTAAAAAATAAAAGAACTTAGTCTTTGATTAACACATCCTTGCATTTCATGAATTATAAGTTGATTTATACCTTAGTGTTTAAGAAAGGAAGCAATTTTGTTTTGTATAGATGAAAAATATATAGCTATAAATCCAGAAAATTCAGAGTAACTGAGTAAGAATGTTCAAAAGCAAAACTCTCTCACTAGTATCGTGTCGATGCTCAGTGTTAGTTACAGGGTTTAGCAAATTGAATACACCCATGAAACTGTTTTTTGTAAATTGGACTCTGTTATTGTTAATTTTTACGATTCTCCGGGTGTGTTCAATTGTTAAACTCTGCAAACACCACTGAGCACAGACTTTTAATACTGTGAGTTGATTTTGCTTTCAAACATTCATACTCTGAAGTTTCTGGATTATAGTTTTATTATTTTTTATTAGTACACAACAAAATTTCCACTTTTTTAAGTACTATTAAGAATGAAATCAAAAATTCGTGATTCAAGCATTTTAATCGTTATTGTATTGATTATGATCAATTTAAAATTAATTTGTAACTTCTTACACAATTTAGAAATATTGTCATGGATTAAAAGTGACGTTTCGCCTAGTTTCATCATGCATCATTCACACTGCCCCCCACACTTCGACACCGTGATAAGAGTAAACACTTTTAATCACTGATGAATGGATGTGGTTAAAAGAAATCGCTAACAAATATTTTGAGCTCTTGTGAAAAGTAAATTTTATGGTTATAAAAAATGAAGGAATAAGAAATGAATCAAATACCTCTTTTCAGAGTTTTTGCCACGGTAAGTTCAAGTTGGGGCTTACACAATACAGGATCTGGTAATTAAGCGACTAAAATTAAAGTCATCTACGAAAGACCCAAAACATCCCGGAAACACGAAATTAAGGATAAATGTAGATAGGGTTAAGCTGCAAGGGTAAGGGTTAGCATTAGGGTTAGGGTCGACATTAGTGTTATCAAAGTATGGTTTCAGCATTAAAAGAACATTTTTTATCTCTAAATTATTTTATTTTAGCATATTCCTCTAGAGTTTCTCTGTAGAGAGAAAACAAACATATACAGGTCTGGACGATTTCCAAATAAGGAAGACAAGAACGATAACCGTGAATTGTTATTAATACACAGAATAAACAAGGCGCTTGTCAATCTGACCAATCAGATAACAGCATTCAGACAAACCCATAAGAAAATAAATAAAACACATGGTTTTAAAGTTTTTTGCTCGCAAGATTTTTTTTAGAACAAACTTTTTGTAAACTTTAAGCGCATTTGGGAATAATATAATATTTATGACAATTCTACCGTGAACAAACACGACTTGAAAGCTAAGAATACGTTTTAAGTGGGATAAAAAATCTGTCACTATGAAGTATAGCTATGGCACGCCAAATTCAGAAAAATGAGCTAATCATAGTTTCACAGTCGATAAACTAGGTTTATCGGTTGTAAACTATAGTTTACGGACTGTAAACTATAGTTAACAACGTTAATCTATATTTTACATCTGTAAACCATAGTTAACGCGATAATCTAACCGAAAACGATCAATTGCGATTGCAAAACATAGATTATCTGATAAATACAGTCTCACGATTTGCAAACTATAGTTTACAAACCGTTAACTATAGTTAACGATCTGATAGATACAGTTTCACGATTTGTGAAACTATGATTAACAACTCTTAACTTTAGTTTACGATTGTAAACTATAGTTTACAAACGCGAATCTATGTTTATCAACAAAATCTATTGTTAACGCTTTATTCAGACAGATAAACTTAGATTAACATTCGTAAACTATATTTAACGACCGTTAAATATAGTTTTACAAATGAAAATTATACTTACCGAATCGTTAACTATACTTACGAATCGTTAACTATAGTTTACGGTTTGTAAACTATAGTTTACAGTCGATAAACCTAGTTTATCAATTGTGAATGATGTTCTAAATAATTAAATGATATTGTTATGTAATTAACCCATGTTTATTGTATTTACCGTGAACAACCTTGACATTTTTATCTCGGTAAAGAAAAAAAAATGCATGATAGAATGTAATCGTTTAGTACGGAGGTATAGATTGCACCAGCAAGTTACTATCAAGTTCAGTTATAACATTTACCAGAATATATTATATGTTGGTAAATATAATTTTGCTTATCCGTCCGATTTTCATCGATAATGCTTAAATTCCACGTGTATAGATCAACTCACACAAGTTTATCGTATGGACTATACACATATTATGGTTTTAAATTATCACAGGTTTCATGTGCGCCGAATACAATGCTATGCAGACTATAAATATAATACCCATTATTTAAATTATCATGGTTCCATATTTTCATACAAAGATACACAGTAAATGTTCTATCAAGACTGTTTTTCCTCAACATCGAAATATTAAAAGCAGTGCAGTAGAAACTTCCAGAGAACTGTCGCAAAAACATAGTCGAGAATTAAGTGGTGTAAATCAGATTTGGATACTATAAAACTCTAAGAAACTTTTCGAAAATTGAAATGAAAAAATAACCATTTAATAAAAACATAAAAAGCTAAGACTTCGACACTCTATACAACTATTCCTCCCGATAAGATTTATAGATTTAGGTTTCTTGACATCATAGACAGCTGCTCATTAAATAAAATTGGAACTCGTAAATTAAATTAACTTGACATTGGTCATTTGCTAAATTATATTTTGTAAAAACATTACCCACAAGTACTTTGAAGATGATTTTGAAAACATGCTTGAGTTTCTGAATGACAATATCTACATGTATGTGGTTTTGGAGATCAGTCTATATAGGTACCAATCCTGCCCCGTAATTAGCAGACCTATTTTTGTATTCATAGATAGGATTAGGGGGCATAATTCATTCAAAATCTTATATACCAGTTTGAGAAGAAGAGAACTCTAGCTTTAGCCTGAACACCTTGTCATTTAGATATACCGACGACGCATTATCAATCCATTCATATGTCGACACGATATATCCCAGTGAGCTTGCAATTAGGGATACCACAGAGTATGACACATCTGTTTCATATTTGGATAATTTACTAGAAAAAGACTTCAAAGGTAATCTAACAACCAAGCTTTATGAAAAACACGATGACTTTAATTTCTATCGTCAACCTCCCTTACCTATGCAGTAAATAGCTGCAGAACTGTAGCTCTCCAAAAAATATATATTGACAGACCGGTCTGTCAATATACTAGTATATATTTTTCGGAGAGCTACAGTTCTGCAGCTATGCAGTAATATACCCGTCACACCTACATATGGGGTTTATATATCTCAGTTGATTTAATACGGGACAGCATTGATTATCTACGTGTGAATATTTTCTAAAACGAGGTAAATTATTGACAAACAAGTTGATGAAACACGGATATCAACACTCTCACATAAGTCATCATTTCTTAAGTTCTATGGTCGAAACAATGACCTTGTCATCAAAGTAATACGATCCAAATGCTGACAGTTTTTCATGCCAATTTTTAGACCATCATTTACACACCGAATTGTCGATGGATTTTTCCAACGGGTAACCCTTTTCCAACATTAGCAAATTTAAGTGCATATTTCTTGTCGCGAGGATGCGAGCCAAAGAACATTAACACAGTCATAATAATAATTTGTTTGAGGTGCATTGTGGGTAGTGTACAGAGATTTGCTTCGAAAAAAAAAATATTGTATTTGACTGGGATGTCACAATAGCCCACAGCTCGATATTAATTCAAAATGTTGCTGTTTTTTTCGGCAGCTGGTATTGTTGACAGTGAGTACGAAGTAAGAGTATTTATAAATAAGATATTTAATTTCTTAAAAGCTAAAAAAAGGACCGTTCTCAAAATAATATGGGACTGGTCATTTTGTTAGCAAATGGCTATTGTCTCTCTACGTACCTTTTAAAAACAGTATACTAAATGCATCTCGTTTAAAATAATTCAGCTCAAGACATATTCCATTTTTGTATGAGATACAACAAACCAATAGTAAATTTCAACATTCATAAAATAAATTTATTATATAATACATTCAAGTGTTTATCTTCAAAGTTGAAAACATACATTCATAGTTCTATAATTTGATATCAGTACCTACACGGACGTATAAGTATATCAAACAAGATAGTCTTGCTATATATTTCGTAACTTGAGGGATTAAGGTCCAGTTACTTACACAGGAAAGAGATGGTATTAAAGAAACTGTAGAAGACCTTCAATGGAGGTCCATGAAGAATAATTTAGTGTTCACTGGTCTGGGAGGGGAGTCCAACAAAGAAAATACAGAAGAGAACCTGAGAGACTTCTTATATTATGAGCTAGGCATAGAGCATAATATTCAATTTGGAAGTGTACACAGATTTGGAAAATTTGAGCGAGGAAAAAACAGACCCATAGTTGCCCGATTTCTATACCAAAGCGAACGTCAGCTTGTGAAAGAAAATGCATACATGTTAAAAGGACAGCCTTTTGGCATACATGAACAATTTCCTCCAACAATGGTAGAGAGACGTAAGAAGTTACTGGCGGTCCAACACAGACTCCGCAATGAAGGCCACAGGACAAAATTGGTGAAAGACAAATTATTTGTGAATGGCAAGATATACCAAGAAAACTTCTTATCACTTTCATTTAGCGACACAGTTAAAATGCAACCGGGATCGAATCAGGTGAATTCTCCAAATGGACAACACAATCATTATCAGGCCCCAAACTCAGGAAGTAACCGACAAAGGCAGGTTGGATGTGTACAATCGGCACCTATGCATGAACATATTACCAACGGACCACCAGCGGCACATAGTGGACAGTAAGCCCCTAAGACAACTGTACAATCAGCACCTATGTATGAACGTACGACTAACGGACCAACAGCGGCACATATTGGACAGTTGGCTCCTAACACAACTGCACAATCAGCACCTAGGTATGAACGCACAACCAATGGACCAACAGCGGCACATAGTGGACATTTGGTTTCTAACACAACCGTACAATCAGCACCTAGGTACGAACGTACTACCAATGGACCAACAGCAGCGCATAGTGGACATTCGGCTCCAAACACAACTGTGCACTCGGTAACTCCGATGAGTAACTTTCATATGCAGGTGAACAGTGGGGCACCGGATGCCCATACCTCTGCGCACCCTCCTATGCATGGCATGGCATTCACTCAGACATACAATGTGAACACGCGTACCACAAACCCAGCAGAATTTCAATATAAGAGCTCGGACAGGTCTGGGAGTAGTGTCAAGTGTGTTACGTGGAATGTGAATAAGGGACTGCGTCAAAAATTGACGGACAGTGAATTTATAAATATTGTAAATAATTATGATATAATAGTATTAATAGAATGTTGGATTACTTTTGATGATATTATTGAGTTAGATAATTATGATTGTCATACTTTTCCTAGGATTTGTGGAAGAGGTGGAGGAGTTGTTATATTTTCTAGATCTACTCTTTCGTTTAAGATTAATGTTGTTGAAAATTTTCATAATACAATTATTTGGTTAGAATTATGTAACCAATTTCACCATGATGTTAAACCTATCTATTTAGCTGCTTGTTATATACCACCTGAAAGTAGTACCTTTTATCAAAAAGAAATGGTCGACATTTTTTAACACCTCGAAGAATCAGTTTGTAACTTTACTAGCAAAGGATATGTATATGTTATGGGTGATTTTAATACAAGGAGTGGTAATTTATATGACTATATCTTAAACGATAGGTTAGAGAATAAGGTATCCAATAATCTTAAATCTTTCGCAGACTATGAAAGCGATACAATTTTAACATGTAGACACAATTCAGATACTTTTGTCAATAATTTTGGTAAAAAACTTATTGATTTATGTAAAAGCACAGGATTACGTATAGTTAATGGCAGACATGAAAATGATAAAAAAGGGAGTATTACTTTCTATGGGTCAAATGGAGTAAGCACAATAGATTATTTATTAACAGATGCATCTGGGTTTGATACAATAACAGATTTCAGTAGTGGTAATTTTAATATTTTTTCTGATCATTCACCCATTAGTTTCACAATAGAAAATAGGTATAGGAATGATAGTATTTATATACAAAATCACTCAGGTAGAACAGCAAGTAAAACTGTAAGGTGGATAAAAGACAATGGTACTGATATTAATGCTGTGCTTAGAGATAATGCTGGTGCACTGTTTGACTGCTTACAAAATGATTTTGATACTTTAGAAAATGTAAACAATTGTGTTGAGAATTTCAGTCATACTATTTGTGAATTAATTTTACCTTATTGTAAAGTCACAGAAGGTGGTGTCTCTAAAAAAAGTCATAAGGTCAAAAGGTTAGAAGATGATAAACCATGGTTTAATGATAAATGTAAAGTCAAGTTTTCTGAGTACAAGTCAGTATTACATCAATTTAATTTGTGTAAATCGAATGAAAACAGAATTAGGCTCTTGGAGATAAAATCAGTCTATAAGAGATTAACGCGAAAGTGAAGACACAATTATAAGAGATATCAGGGTAGCAATATGGAGTATTTAAGAAAGCACAACCCTAAACAATTTTTTAAACTTTTTGATAAGAAAAGAAACAAATCAGAATCAAGTGTACCCGCAGAAGTCTTTTTTGAACATTTTAAAAATTTGTATCAACAAGATTTAGAACCAGATATTGAAGTAGAACCCATTCTAACCAATAATCAAGAACAAATATACGAAGAATTAGATTACCAAATAACTGAGAACGAAGTAGATAAAGCTATCAGTAGATTGAAAAACAATAAAAGTAATGCAGAAGACGGCATAATTAATGAATTTTTTATTAAATGTAAAGATATAATGACACCTATTACATGTAAATTATTTTAACAAGATTTTTAATTCTGGCCATTACCCTGAAAATTGGTCAACAGGATGTATTGTGCCCATTTTTAAGAAAGGTGACAAAAATGATCCTAACAATTATCGAGGTATTACTTTAGTAAGTTGTCTAGCTAAATTATTTACAAGTATTTTAAATCAAAGATTGTTAGAGTAACAAAGAATATAATATAACGACAGATGCACAATTTGGTTTTAAACACAATGCAAGTACCATTGATGCAATTTTTGTTTTACAAACTCTGGTAAATAAGATGCTTAGAAATAAGAAAAGATTGTATTGTTGTTTTGTTGACTATAAAAAAGCTTTTGATTATGTTAATAGATCTAGTCTGTGGATGAAGCTTAAATTATATGGTATAGATGGAAAAATGATGTGTATAATTAAATCACTTTATCAGAATGTGAAAGCATGTATAAAACATAATGGAGGACTGTCAGAGTATTTTAATATTTTAACCGGTGTATTACAAGGTGAAATTTTGTCACCATTATTGTTTTCAATGTATGTCAATGATTTTGAAAATCATTTTATATCTACCAATTGTCCATCAATAGAACTATAAATGATTAATTTATTTTTACCTGAGTATAAGGCTCAAATATTTTTTCTGTAATGAAAATTTGTCCGTTGTCTGTCGTCGTTGTCGTTGTTGTTGTTGTTAGTCGTTGTCGTTTTCGTCGTAAACTTTTCACATATTTTTATCTTCTTCTCAAGAACCACTGGCAAATTTCAAAAATGAGCAAACTTGGTACAAAGTATCCTTGGGTAAAGGGGAATCAAGTTTGTTCAAATGAAGGGCCACGCCCACTTCCAAGGGGAGATAATTATGAATTTGTGAAAAATTAATGGCATTTTTAAAAAATCTTCTCCAGAACCGCTGGGTCAGGAAAGATGAAACTCATGTGGAAGCATCTTTAGGTAGTGTAAATTCAAGTTTGTTCAAATCATGACCCCCGGGGCAAGGGTGGGGCCAAAATGGCCGACCCAAGTTTTACATAGGAATATATAGGAAAAATCTTTAAAAATCTTCTTCTCCAGTACCACTGGGCCAGGAAAGATGAAACTCATGTGGAATCATCCTCAGGTAGTGTGGATTCAAGTTTGTTCAAATCATGACCCCCGCATTGCAAGGGTGGGGCCAAAATGGCCGACCCAAGTTTTACATAGGAATATATAGGAAAAATCTTTAAAAATCTTCTTCTAAAGTACCACTGGGCCAGGAAAGATGAAACTCGTGTTGAATCATCCTCAGGTAGTGTAGATATCAAGTTTGTTCAAATCATGACCCCCGGGGCAAGGGTGGGGCCAAAAAGGCCTTATTGCAAGTTTTACATAGGAATATATAGGAAAAATCTTTAAAAATCTTTTTCTCTAGAACCACTGGGCCAGGAAAGATGAAACTCATGTGGAATCATCCTCAGGTAGTGTAAATTCAAGTTTGTTCAAATCATGACCCCTCGGGGCTAGGGTGGGGCCAAAATGGCCGACCCAAGTTTTACATAGGAATATATAGGAAAAATCTTTAAAAATCTTCTTCTCGAGAACCACTGGAACAGGAAAGATGAAACTCATGTGGAATCATCCTCAGGTAGTGCAGATTCAAGTTTGTTCAAATCATGACCCCCTGGGCTAGGGTGGGGCCAAAATGGCCGACCCAAGTTTTACATAGGAATATATAGGAAAAATCTTTAAAAATCTTCTTCTCCAGAACCACTAGGCCAGGAAAGATGAAACTCATGTGGAATCATCCTCAGGTAGTGTAGATTCAAGTTTGTTCAAATCATGACCCCTGGGGCAAGGGTGGGGCCAAAATGGCCTATTTGAAGCCTTGTTTTACATAGGAATATATAGGAAAAATCTTTAAAAATCTTCTTCTCGAGAACCACTGGGCCAGGAAAGATGAAACTCATGTGGAATCATCCTCAGGTAGTGTAGATTCAAGTTTGTTCAAATCATGACCCCCGGGGCAAGGGCGGGGCCAAAATGGCCGACCCTTGTTTTACATAGGAATATATAGGAAAAATCTTTAAAAATCTTCTTCTCGAGAACCACTGGGCCAAGAAAAGATGAAACTCATGTGGAATCATCCTCAGGTAGTGTAGATTCAAGTTTGTTCAAATCATGACCCCCGGGGCAAGGGTGGGGCCAAAATGGCCGTTCCTTGTTTTACATAGGAATATATAGGAAAAATCTTTAAAAATCTTCTTCTCCAGAACCACCGGGCCAGGAAAGATGAAACTCATGTGGAATCATCCTCAGGTAGTGTAGATTCAAGTTTGTTCAAATCATGACCCCCGGGGCTAGGGTGGGGCCAAAATGGCCGACCCAAGTTTTACATAGGGATATATAGGGAAACCTTTTTAAATCTTCTTTTCAAGTTCTTCAAAGCTATGATTAGTGATACATGTTTTGATATGGAATCATCCTCAGTTAGTGTAGATTCTAATTTGTTCAAATGATGAACGCCTGGAGGGGGGGATAACTTCATAGCCCATGTGCTCAGGTGAGCGCTGTGGCCCCTGGGCCTCTTGTTTTTACTTATGTATGCTGATGACACAGTATTAATGTCAGAAACACCAGAGGGTTTACGAAATATGTTAAATTCATTGTATACATATACATTAGAGTGGAGTTTAACTGTTAATGTTGAAAAAACAAATATATTAGTGTTTAGAAACAGTGGACATACTAGAGCTAATGAACACTGGGAGTATGATGGGAATACTGTAGAAGTAGTTAATGAGTTTAATTATCTTGGTATGTTGTTTAATTTTAATGGTAAATTTGCAAAAACACAACAACATTTTGCATCACAGGGTAGAAAAGCCATGTATAGTGTTTTGAATAGAATGAAAGATTTGAATTTTAATGTTAAAACACAATTAGATATGTTTGAGACTTATATTAGCCCTGTATTGTGTTATGCATCTGAAATTTGGGGATGGCACAAAGCTAAAGATATAGAAAAAGTACATCTTTCATTTTGTAAAAGAATACTTAAGGCTAGGCAGAATACATATAACAGTATGATATATTGTGAATTACGTAAATTTCCTCTTGAATTAGTCAGAAAAAAGAAAATTCGAAATACTGGTTAAAATAGAAAAAAAAATATAGTGACAATCGCATTCTTCAAGCATGTCTACATAAAGGTTAGAAAATAATTATGACTGGATTGTAAATATTAGAAATGAATTTCATAGGCTTGGTTTAGCAGAACTATTGGATAAAATTGTATAAACAGTAACACAGTTGATATTTACAACAGAGAATGTGTGACGAATTTATCTAAAACATTATCTCAGATTTAGGTAAATCACCAAAATGTCTCATTTATCAACACCTTGTAGATAATTTTACCCTTCAGTCTTATTTATGTAAACCAATACATCTAAAATATAGAGTAACAATTACCAGATTAAGACTATCTGCGCATAACTTAATGATTGAACAAGGAAGATATAAAACTTTGAGAAATAATAGAACATGTAGTCTTTGTCAATTAGGTAACATAGAAGATGAATTCCATTTTGTGTTAAAATGTCCACATTACAATACATTAAGACAAAAATACATTTAATTCTACTACTCCCGAAGACCAAGTTTCTTCAGATAGGTACAGTTACTTAGTAACATAACATAAAAGAATTATGTAATCTAGGAAAATTTTTGCAATTAGCGAATGCCTCAAGAACAGCATCTTTATCAATTTTATAGATTATCAGAAATATTATATGCTTTGTACATGTACGTTGTATGTTTATTCCATTATTACACGTGTTAAGATGTATGTTTATTTCATTATTACATGTGTTATGTCTATGAGATGTATGTCTCTCGACTTCAATAAAACTGAACTGAAGCAAGTCAATTCTAACTAATTACATTGTATAACTCTAATGCTTCATCACTGAAATAAATGGAGATAACGAACAGTATCCAAGCTCCCAAGTCCAAAAAAAAATACAATATAGGAGCAGAGTAAACACGGACCTTCAAAACATCAGTGGTCGGATCAGGTGCCATGGAGGAGTGAGTTTCCCTTACTAAAAACCTTAATTTTATTCAAAAAAGTTTTCAACATTTGCTGTGAGCACTGTTTATACTAATTATCTTAGAATAATTACGATTTATTTCAAAATCAACACATGTACCTGATCGGTTGCACTTTGCATTGAAGCGTTGTAAATTGAAGCGGTGTGTGTGACGTTTTGGGCAAATTAACATGGCACTGAAAGAGTTGCTAATCCATTTATAACACTGACAAGCATTCCCACTGGAAAAGTATTTGATGCAAAAGCAACAATTCGGATATGTATAAATTAATTTTTTTAAATACCATTTTCCCACCCTTCATAAAGGATTGGATACACAAGGATAAGTAAAAAGCCAAATAAATTTTCACGGTCAGTTACATGTACTATGGTGTTTTGCAGATGTTTTCATACCAAATAATATATTGTCTCATACTGACAGACATAGAGACTGTGTTAAGTGATCTCTTGTTATGCATGTCACCGAAACAGTATTTGATAATCAATCAGGCGCCCGCTGTCCCATCCTAATAGTCTACAATTTCTTGGATTTCTATCATAAAAGAAACTTATCATAGAAGTTCCTGCATAAGGATTAATAAAATTTAAAGATAATGATATAGACTCCATTTTGAATAAATCGTAAGCGAATTGGATAGTCGTTCTCTGAACTGTAGAACTCGACACCAGGTACAGAATTCCACAGGATATAAATCCATTTCCATACTCCTGGACTTTCACTGGAACTTTTATGCGTCTATACTCTCTTAAGGTCCCAGGGTAAAAATGAAGAACATAAATATTATCCACGTCATTTTTCTCCGTGTATATAAGCCACAGGCCATTGTCATCTGCTTCCAAGTCAAAATAAGAATTACTATCTTTGTACAGAGTTGTATCCCCTTCATAATTTGAATTGATCACGTCGAACGCCATTACTACTGCACGTAAACGGAGATCATAACAAACTATTTTAAGGGTACCTTTCCAATGATAACAAAAGGTGCCATTGTACACTACATGGTCTGTTCCTTGGTACATAAACTGAGTTAAGTTATACATGACTGTTTCCTTGCTTTCTTCTGTAGATGAATACTCTATGAGATACTGTCCACTCACTGCCTCTGTGACCCAGATTTTCTGTGACGTCATTAAAGGATCTCTCATCCAACATCCCTTCAACGACCCAGACTTCGTTTTGAAGAACGGAATTCCAATTTTCTTTATGACACAATCTGAAACAAGAGTATTCTAATAAACATTCAAAGTTTATATGCATTAACCGATTATTCATAGTTAGAGTGACACACATCAGACGATACTGACAACTTTTCCTCGGCTTCGGTGTCGTTGGTACAGGGGTTGTTGTTGAGGTGGTGGTCACGGTTGTTGTTGTTGTGCTGCTAGTTGTTGATGTTGTTGGAATTGTTGTCGTTGTTGTCGAACTGCTGGTCGTTGTAGATGATGCTGATTATGAAAATAGTTTACACAGTTTATTAAATAACTTTTAATTTTAGATTGCATGTACTTAAATCGTAAAATAATACAAAGAATGTCTTATCAAAACATACGTGAGCATGCCACGACATCAGTCATTGTTTCTTCTTCTGAAACAGAATTCTCTGTTGGGGATGCTGCATTGTAAAATATGAAAGGTTGAATTACTATGTGTAATTATACTAACATTACAATAAATGCATTAAGAATTAATATATATATATATATATATATATATATATATATATATATATATATATATATATATATATATATATATATATATATATATATATGATTGCGCCCATGACAAAAGGGTCCTTATGGCATTTTTGCTAAAACAGAGAAATAACGTCATAAAGATGTGACGTTGCAGACTGACGGTGAACTTCGACGCAGATTTTTTTTTAACCACATGTTTTGACGTTTGACGCACCCAGAGTTTTTATCGCTGTTTCCAGCATGTGGAATTTATTTTCATTTATAAATTAACTTAATAAATATCTGAATCTCCTAATCCACTGATTTTAATAGATATAAATAAAAACATTTAGCGCTGGTTTCGTAACAAACATTATTAAATACGTCTCTATATACCAACAGTTTTCCTACATGCGTAAACAGATGGTAAATATATAGAAGCTCTAGACGAGGTGTTTTCTGATAGGATAATGAACCTTTATACTCTAGATAAATTTTATTTAGATATTTATACCATTTCTAGAATACATCTTAGACAGGATATATCGTAAAAAATATTGCAAAGGAAAATTGTCTTCCTACTTCTTTGAGATCCTCTCCATCCACCACTCTCAAATATATACATTGCGATCGCGTCGATCACATGTACAAACATTGATTCATCGGTGCATACTGCTTAAACTGTTGTTAAATTGTTTGTACAAATGTTAAAACTAAACATACATCTTCCACGTTTTTTACAAATCTAGCAAGAATGTGTAAGAACGATAGTCATGATAGTCAAGATTATTTGTATTTTCTATAAATAATAAAAATAGGAGCGATAACTCTGATGTCAACAATCGATGTAACAGGGGTACCAGACAGGGACATTCATTTTAATTGCGTACTTTTTCATATTTCAGCTGCATGTTCGCATGAATTTGCTCTCGGATTCTAAAAGAGATATTTTTACGACCAAATAAAAACATTTTTAATCGTCAGCATAATTATGAATTTTTAAATAAAAAATATTGTTGTACTTTGGGAAAAAGATTAATGTAGAAAAAGGAAAAACAAAGGAAAAAAAGGAAAACTGCAAAATTGAACAGACTTTAATTTTTTTTTCAAATCTCTTATCTATAGCTTTTTTTTTATTTGCATGAAATAATTTCTTGACGAATTTCATTTTTTTAAAAGATCATAAACATGTAAAGCGTCTACCTTATAATCATGATTAAATAAATTAAACTTTAAAAATGTTGATTTGTCTAATATTCTTCTTGCACAAAGACACTTCAATTTAGAGAAATTAAAACAAGCAAAAACATCCGAATGAAAAAAAAATGTTCTTAATGTTTTAACTTAAATAGAGCTGGTCAAGTAAATCTGATGTGAGAGAGAGAGAGGATGGAGGGTAGATAAAATTATTTATATTGAATCTATTTATCTAATATTGGGAAATGTGAACTCTATTGAAAAAGATGAGTTTTCAAAACAAATGAAATAATAAATGAAAGATAATATCATTTTTGTTCTCTAAACTACCCATACATGTATAGCTATTTATTTTCAAGATCTCCAAATTTAATAAACATGTAACTCTTTGGTACTTACGTGTTGTTGTTTTTTTTTCATACGGAGTTCAAATGTTTTAAGCATTATCTGCAAATTAATTCCTTAAGCTATGACGAACTTTGTCTTTCATAAAAGCTCGATCAGCATTAGATGTCTCTTAACAGATCAATTATCATGCTAAAAACTCAATCATCACTGAACTTATAATCTCATTGAAGTTATCAGAGTGGAATAATATATTGTTTAACCTGCCATCAAATTATGGATAAATATTATTAAATATGCTCAAATATGATTTTATTTGTTTTGGTTGATAAAAAAATCCTTATAAGTTCATGGTCGGGTTTTATTTCTACATGTAAATGCTAACAGAAAAAGGAAAATTCAATGCTGAAAATACATGACATGAAACCGCAACAATATGCTTGCATTTTGTTTTATTTTGGCTGCAGTGCAGGGGATGGGGGTGGGGGTGTCCTTATATATTTCCGTAACATGTAGGCTTTACAAGGCTTAGCATACATGTATCCAAGCTTCTGGCACCAGGCACGTAGCATCGTTCTTGAAAGTGGGGGGGGGGGGGGGCAGCCAGATAATTTTTTTTACATCGCAGAAAAAGTTGTCAAGCAAAAAAAAAAAGGTTCATGTTGCACAAAGTTGAAAATCCTATTTCATGGGGGAGGGGGGGGGGGTTCAACTACTTTCAGTACCAATTTTTATACTACGTTTTCTGTACATCACTTGTAGTGGGGGGGGGGGCAACCAGACTTTCAATTATCAATTCCTATAGTATAAGTAAGGTTGGGGAAAAAAGTGAAGGCCCTTTAAAACTCACTTTATAGAATAAAATTAGAAAACAATATTAGAATGAAGGGGATATTTCTTTAATTACGTCATAAATAGTATGATGATTTTCTAAGATGTTTACATCCCTACAAAAATCTGACATTTCAAAGCTCAGCCAGTTCACAGACAATTGTCAGGAAACATATTATACAAAACAGTCATATTCAACTGACTGTATATTAAGGCATAAACAATTACATGTTATTAATCTTGAACCCATCCATACCCCCAACAAAAGCTATACATATAAACCGTAAATGGCATCTTTAATTTAATTCTATGGGTGTGCTTCTAAAACAATCCATTTCATAAAATAAAACCAGAGTTTTTAATTCTATGGTATCATTATATACATGATTAATAATACTGAATTCATAGCAATTCAGTTCCAGGCTCATAGTGTTTATGATCGCTGTGCGATTTTGAAAATAGCAATGCTCAGAATTACAGGTACAAATATAAAATGAAGAATAATAGACAGCATATTATTTCAAACCTAAATAAAAAGTGAATCTGCAAGTTGTGGGGTTAATGGTACTGGGTGCATCTAAATTTTTTTTTTTATTTATTTTAACTCGTGTTCACAAGAATTGCAAGTTTCTGCCATGCCATTTAGATTTTACCCCCCCCCCTTCACCAACATACACATAATCCTACAGATGTTAATCCTGGGTTTATCTATTGTGCAAATGATTGCAGATTATAACTCATTCATTTGTTTGTAAAATTTCCACCTTTTAATTGGTCAATATTAAAATATTTTTACCGCTAGACTAAAAAATATTTCGTGTATCCTTTATATTTTAAAAAAAGCAGTGTCATTATTGAACCAATGCAGACAGACAAACTTATAGATGCAGTGAATCAACCGAATTTCCTTTTTTATTTACTGTCTATTGTGTATCGTAATTACATGTTACATGTACCACATTTTCTGTCTTTATATAAAATTTAGAAAGAAAGAACAATCAGATAAATTTTCACTTCGCAGTAGCATTTAGGTAGCGTAATGTTGTAATTTTAAAAAAAAAATATTTTTCACATATATGGTAACTAAAGATATATCGTTTATACTGAAATCTTGACCTATCGAGAGCAATGTTTAAATTAAAATAATTTTCAAATGAATTCTACAGGCTTATCAAATGACTCTTGCATGGATTACCAATAAATATTTTGTTTGAGAAAATAATTGTTTCAAAAAAAAGAAAATTAATGGATGTTGCCCGCTCTTCAGGTTTCCCCCTGGTGTCATAGAAAAGTGAAATGTAAAACAAACACTCACTCATAATACTATACACCACTGATGAATCCATAATATATATAACTATGAAATAATTATTAATAATTAAAAGAAACAATAAGATAAAAATAATGTGCATGGAAAAATATCAAATATTATGCAACTATTAATCACCGTAGTAAAATTACAGAAGAAAATCATTTAACGTTCACTCTGAAAACGTTTGACGTTGTTGAAAAAACATGACGTCATTATTAACCTGTTAAAGTATATTTGATAAAAATGAAGAAAAAACATACTTAGAGCAGACGTAGGACCATGAAAATTCATATTTGACAACTTCTAACCTTACTCTATCAGAATCCTTGAAAAACTCAAAATGCATAAAAATTGCCATAAGGACCCTTTTCACATGGGCGCAATCATATATATATATATATATATATATATATATATCGGTATCATTCCATGGGACTTTTGACGTGATTGTTGTAAGTTATTTTCTTCTAACTTTCATTAAAACTAAATACGTATATTTGAGACCTTTGTCATTCACAACCCGTACGAAAGTTCGAGGTGGAATAGGCACGGCTTGGGCACGGCTAAGACACGAAATCCGCACGAGTTTTTGAAAAGCCGCACGGGTTCTGCATGTTCAAGACACGGACACGGCTTCCGTGTCTGAAATTGAGGAATCCTCACTAACAGAAATCTGTGTGAAGGCACGGAATCCGTGTCCCAGGGAGACGGATTTTAACTCAGGCGGGTTTAGCTTCAAATTATTTATTTATATCTCACGGCTTTTTACTGAGCATGCTCAATCATAACTTCCTTTATTTGAATATGAAATTGGAGGGATTCATGATCCTGAGCTAAGAATGTGTCTTTTTTTGCTCTAGTTAAAGGATATTAAACTAATAGATGTCAGTTGGAATTGTATTTATGTCAGTCTGGGATAATTTCTTCACTTTTGAACTAAATGCAGTAAGTGTAATCTAGAATAAATAAGTCAATTTTTCAATTTTCATGATCTTCCAGAATTGCAATGTTGACAATGAACATGATGAAATAGTTTAGGTTTATTTGAATGACTTTAGTGGGACTTTTACTTATCCTTTAAAGTATATATTTTGTGTGACATCAATGTGCTAGTGAAAGTTTTATTTAAACAAAATGCTTTCTCAGATTGTGCAAACTTAATTAGCTACTAGATTAAATTACAATTGAATATTGTACATTATCATTAAAATCTTAATTAAAAACTAAAGATTAAAAACAGAAAGTAAATAGACATATTCACTTAAGATTTTTAACTTTTAAAATTCTAAAACTAAGTTTTAATGTAAAGCAATGTGAAGTTAGTTTGGTTTCAGTCACCATTTTGGCATCCACAGTTACATCAGGGGATTCTATAATGGCCATGACCTAGATCTAAACAAATGCACATATCCCGTGACTCCTTATATGGTATACAGCACGGCTTTTTTGACACGGGTTTCCAAAAAACCGTGTCTCCATATGGAAAAGGACACAGGTTTACAGAATCCGTGAGTCCATATATGGAAACTAGCACGGCTTTCTGACACGGGTTTTGTAAAACCAAGTGATCTCATTTAAATAATTCGGCCAATATCCCGTGCCGTGTCCGTGCCTCGACCACTTTAAGGCACGGCTTTCCATACATACTTTACATAGGAGCACGGAATGCTAAAGCACGGGTTTCTGGAGACGGAATCCGTGCCTGAGCCGTGATTAAGCCTCCCGGACTGTTTCGTACGGGTACCGTTGTTCCAAGGCCAGTTGTAAATTGACTTTATTACTATATTTTGTGACAACAATATTACACTTTGACCAGTCTAACGGAAGTGATCTTAGCCAATTTTCGCATTACCAGGTACATGTATAAACTAATTAAGACCAAAAAAAAATCTTTTGTTGATTATGTAAATTCACAACTCTCTTCTTAGATTCAGTTTATTAAAAGAAAAAGTTTGGCTTTGAATGTGAAATTGCTTACCGATGTAAGTACAGGAACAGAGACACGTGTCATTAGATGCCGGAGACCAGGGTTTTCCTGGTGACCCCTTCTCTCCCCGTTCGCCTTTTTCACCGGCATCTCCAGGCTCACCCTTAGGACCGGGTTCACCCCTTTCACCCCTACGACCCGTATCCCCACGGTCTCCTTTGGATCCAGTCCTTCCCATTTCTCCTTTCTGTCCACGGAATCCCCTATTTCCTCTCGAACCCACGTCTCCTTTTCGACCAGGGATGCCTCTTTTTCCTTTTAGACCATTAGCCCCACGGTCACCTTTCTGTCCTATGTCGCCTTGCTTACCTAATCAAACAAAACACTATCAACATATCAAAGGTGTTGTGGTGACTGAATCACAGTACTTATAGGAGTTTTGATAAATGAATTTATATACGTGTTTTTAGGGTATTACAAAAATAACCGATTAGGAAAATATTATTTTTCAATGTCTTGGAATTTTTTTAAATAAATATAATTTTTCCCTTACATGTTTAATAATTTTAAAAACTGCTTAAAGTGTTCGATATTATTTTTGGAAACATGAATTTATATGCATTTAAGATAAATTAAAGATTTTGAGCTGGTGTTTCTTTTTGCTCTTGTTCTTTGAACTTCTATCATTTTTGTTGATGTCTATAGGTAGTATAAAATCGTACACTAATTAATTAAGTTCTCACCAGGATATCCAGGGTAACCTGAAATCGATTAAGAGAATCATTGATATCAGGGTTATGTTTGCAATGTAATATTTGTATCCAAAAAAAAGAATGAAAAGAAAAGAAAATATAATTCGATGATGAGAAAAGCTGATGAATTATGTGGTTGTTCATCGAGAGCACCATCAAATATATACACCTGATGTATCAAAGACAATTTATTATTTCATTCAGAGTATCTCAGAGAGACTAAACACAAGGATGTAAATAAATGTAAAGTGAAGAAAAATTTGGTATACCTCTTGGTCCCTCAGGCCCAGGGCTCCCTGAAAACAAATAAATAAATTAACTTATGTTTTGTTAATTTCAATCAGTCATTTACTAATTTTCATCAATGTAGACAATTCTACTTTATAACCTTTGTTGACAAATATAAAGAAATGCCTAAGAAATCTACTTTTGGAGATCTCCAATATATAAATAATGATTTAACTTACCACTAAGTCACTTCAGTGATAAACTTTTTTTTCTCTGTACAGGGAAATCATTTTTACAAGGCCACAAAAAGTTAACAGTTTGGATAAAAAAAAATAGCTTCATGTTCACTTTGTTGTTTCCGGAAACTTCAGAAATTTAGCAAAATTCTTAGGTACGTAGAGATGTTAAAAAATTTATTTCTAAAAAAAAATGCATTGCAGTGGAACGAAGCAAGGATTATATAGAACTTTTCTTTTTCGTTTGAGCCTTTAATATGCATCCACAATACCCTAAACCTTTATTTGCCGAGTGTCCAACTTTGTTATATATGCACAACTGCACAATATTTACATTAAATTTTCGGTGCCTCATGTTCTTAGATTAAAAGGCAAGTATCTAACTTATAAGTACTGTATTTATTCCCCATTTTCAAGCTTACCATCTCCCCTCAGAAATCGGGAACTCTTCTACACTAGCACAACTTCCGCGGACTACACGTTACGCATACCGGTAAACAAAATAGTGATCAACTTCCACGCTGCATTAAAAATTTTAAAAGAAGGAAACGGTTTGCAATTTTTTTTAAGATAATAAGCGATTTTATAAAGGGGTCGGACCGCCCCCCCCCCTTTCTAGAAAGCTATACGAATTAGCCAGGCACGTATCATCGTCTTTAAAAGTGGGGGGGCAGCCAAAGAAATATGTTTTTTCTTACCTGGAAAAGTTGACAAGCAAAGAAAAACCTTGCCCAAAGTCGAAAAGCTACTTATTTCAGTACCAGTTCCTTGGCATACAATACTACATTTCCCTTATATAACTTTACCGTAGTATAAACTGTGTGTGTGTTGGGGGGGGGGGGGGGGATGGCAGCTTTCAATGAACATTTTCAATAGAAAAATTAAAACATTAATAACACTTGAGAAAAGAATGTTTTCCGTTAATTAACAAGAAATACGCTTGGAAATTGTTGTATCAATTTCATGTTTCTGCTGTCAATTCTCTGATCTAAAACAAAATGTGTATTTTCCTCTGGAATATGCATGTACATATGCTTAGATCCTGCACTAAAACTTTGATTAAATGCAGCTCAGACTTTATACGACATATGTAACACGAATTCAGGTCGATGCTATTTTATCATTTTACAAATAAAAAATTCTGGAAACACGGTTAATTCAAATGAAATAGGCCTTTAATTGTCACCAAATGTGTTCTTGTAAGTAAAAGTTCTATTTTATGACATACAATCGAGCAAAAACGCAGTTTCTTGGTATCGGTCGCGGAAGACGAACTGCTGCTGTATATGCAACAATTTCAGGGGTAAAACTGTAGATGGACATGTCATCAGTCTCCAAAAAATTCCTAGAGATGCAGAGAAGAAAATATGGCTGCAGTATGCTAGATTAATTCGTAAAAACTAAAAATTCTTACATTTTTTCTGCACATTTTGTAAACAGTGATGATCCGTCTGCAGAACATCCACTACCGAAAATTTGTTTTTTATTTTATTTATTTTTTTTTATTTATTTATTTTTTTAAATAGGCCTAGTCGAATATGCATCAGCATTTTATCAGTAATTTGTTTCTTTTCTGTTTTTTGTAAGGGGGGCTTACAGTGCCTTATTATACTACTATACAGATTAATACAAATCCAGAAAGAGACAATGAGTGGGCAATTTAAAAAAATACGAATCAGTTAAGATTTCTTTTATTCACAAACACAATAACATTTTTCCATATGACAGAGGCATTACACCATGAAACATGTTTACATCAAGAACGTCCGCGGAAGTGACTTTATTTATATCGCATGCGTATTAAACACAGTAAAAGAGTTCCCTTCAGGGGAAATAACTCACCTTTTAAAATGGGGAAATATTGCAAGAACAAACAAGAACTTACCATTTTCCCCCTTTGTCCTATAAAATTAGAAAAAGTATTTTTACTCCACTAGAAAATTTTGGAAGAAGGATATGGAATTATAAGATTATCTTAATATTCCAAATTCTCTAAAAATCAAGTAAGAAATGTATTGATATGTTTATTTATAAATATATTTATTTACCTTTCACACCGGGTAACCCTGAAAAAACAAAGGGCGACTTTTACATGTCTTCTTGCATATGTTTTTACATTTAAAATATTTCTTCAACTTCAGCATCTTCAATAAGAAAATATACCGAAAGAATCTTGTAAAATTCGATGACTTTTGAAAGGTTACGAATTCAAAATATTTGAATTTTAATAAATTTGTTGTCACAAATTTGTTGCAAGCTACATGTACTACTACACGATAAAATAAACATTTCTTTTATCATAAAAGAAATGTTTATTTTATCGTGTAGTAGGTACGTTTTATGAATAAGAAACAATGATTACCTGGTATACCCACAAGGCCTGGGACGCCTGCAAGTGTAAACTAAGCAATTAAACAACTTGAACAGCTTTGGACATATTCAAATATCTCTATTGTCCGAAAAACATTTACAATAAATGATAAGTCTTGACATCTGTTCGCCTAAAAAATCAGGCTAAAAAAAGTAATTTTGATTTCACGTGATATAAGAATTAAAAACAAATTTTAAAAATCATCGTCATAATAAAAACTACAATTTGATGGATAGCCACGTGTTTGCGTCTTTATACAAAATGCAGAAGGTTAATACAATATAGGATCTAGCTGGAAGGTTATTGGTACATGCTAGTGATACAAAATGTTTATCTCGGATATTTCAACTAATGACATTCCAAGTAAAAAGACATGTATACGGTACGCCAAATTCACAAAGATGAGCTAGTTACACAGTTGATAATCTAGATTTATCGACTGTAAACTATAGTTTACAAATAGTGAACTATAGTTAACAATTCGTTAATGACAAAATGTAGTTTTCATCGTAAAACTATATTTAACGGTTGTTAATTATAGTTTACGAATGCTAATCCAAGTTTATTTTTCTGTAATATAACGTTAATAATTAAAGGAATGACTCTAATTCTTGCCCATATTATCGATTATAATCTGGTTTGGGTCAGTTTACGCTTTATAATCCGCGAAGCGGATTATAAAAAAGCGTAAAATGACCCAAACCAGATTATACTCGATAATATGGCCAAGAATTAAAGTCATTTCCTATAATTTAATTTTAAAATAATTAAACAACTTTTGATGTAAAATTGTGTTGCTTTTTATAAGTTCAAATTTACCGCGCAATAATATAACCGTAGTAACGGAAGTGATTTGAAGCGAGGGGAGGTAATGACTGATACATAGATCTAGCAGCCATGATGTTTGTTTACATGAGGTAAGAACGAGTAATTGATTAAAGTTGAAGGTACATTTATTAAATCTGGAATTTTCCATGGATTCCGAGGACTGGAAATGAGGGGATTGCATGGATATGATGATTAAGCTGGTCGTCAAGGGGGTGTTCCCCCTACCAAACCAGATTATACAAAATGTTATGCGTTCCCTTTTGGAAATCAACCAATGAGAGGCGAGAATACAAATAAAATTAAATTATTAGATTTTGTTGATAAACATAGATTCACGTCTGTAAACTGTAATTTACATTTCTGAACTTTAGTTAAGAGTTGTTAATCACAGTTTCACAAATCGTGAAACTATATTTATCAGATCGTTAACTATAGTTAAGAGTTGTATACCATAGTTTACAAATCGTGAAACTGTATTTATCAGATAATCTATGTTTTTCAATCGCAAATGATTGTTTTTGGTGTTACGTATCGTTTACGGTTGTGAAAAAAGAGATTATCGCGTTAACTATGATTTAAAGATGTAAAATATAGATTAACGTTAGTAGTATAAGGATTCTAGATGGCCGGTTCAACTGAGTGCACTTTTTATGCAAATGAGGTTCAAAATGGAGGATTTTGATTGGTGGGGAGGAATAAGTGGGTCAACTGAGTGCGGTAGCTAGCCCTAACCCTAACCCCCTAGCCCTAACTAACCCTAACCTAACCCTAACCCTAACTAACCCTAACTAACCCTAACCCCCTATCCCTAACCAACCCTAAGCCCCCCCCTAACTAACCCTAACCCTAACCCTAACCCTAACCTAACCCTAGCCCTAACTGACCCTAACCCTAGCCCTAACTAACCCTAATCCCCTAGCCCTAACCCCTAACTAACCCTAACCCCTTTTTAAAAAACCCTATCCTATTCCCCTTAAATACAGGGTGTTTACACTATACGTAGGTACTACGTTTTTTATGCTGACTATACAGGTAAAAATGCGCCGTGTGCAAAAAAACATTGCAAGAATGTGATTATGACGTCACGCTTCACAGTCTAGACAGTCCTATAACCAGTTTGAACTGGTTTTACTGAAAGACAAGAACCACCTGGATTTTTTACTGAAAACAAAACACAAACAAGACAGATTTTGATTTTTATTCAATTTTTATTCCCAATAAACAAAGAAATTTACAAATTTAACAAAAAATACATACAACAATTTACAGGCTGTCTTTTAATCTAAATAAAGTCCAAATTATCATCATCATCATCATCATCATAGTCTCGTGTCCTCCAAGGGATACCTTTTTCATTTGGAAAATAAGGAATTATTCCCTGGAGATACTGTGTATAAGTACCTAGATG
>NW_026926560.1:25000-27878 GCF_032062105.1 Saccostrea cuccullata | reverse complement strand
AGAACCAGAATAGTCCAGTCCAGACAAGACTCTTCGATGAGGACTGTATCACATCTCCTACTGCTAACAGTTCGTTTAAAACTTTTAAAAATCTGTCTCAAGGTAGACGAAAAGGGAAACTGAACCAAAGCAAATTGATAAGTTCTCAGGAAAGGAAAAAGAAAATGGATGCTGATGAGGATTGGCTGAATGCTACAAAACCAGCAGCAAAGGATTCCCCTACCCTGAGACAGAGCACGCTGAGTCAGGTCTTTATGAACATGCCTTCAAAGCCACAGCCAGAAAAGACTGAAACGGATGATATCCAAAAAGCCATAGAACTGTCACTGAAAGATGTTTCACATAATCAGGGAAGAAAGAGTTCTGAAACTTCTGATGTGAAAATAATCGAGAAAGAAAATCTGTCGCCCTTTAAAAGACCTTTAACTCCAAGGAAATGTAAAAACAATACACTAAGACAGAATGGTCTAAAAGTCAAAAGGCGAAATAAAAGGAGTCCATCCATTGACTGTGATCCTGATGAAACAGTTGCACCAGGATCACTCAATACTGGACCTACAGAGGCGTCCCAAGGTCAGGTGTCCTTTCTGCCCCCTCTTAATGGCAGTGTTGATCCTGGGGTACAGCTGTCCTTGTTATGTGATGACTCCCAGAGTTTGAAATCTGATGACCTACCAGACATTGATGTGAATCCTGCAGGGGACAGTAGCCATATTGGAAACCTGACGGACTTTAGAATTGAAGACTTGAGGAAGTCCACCAATCCACTGACCTCCACCTGCATTGATGTGGATGATCCACAGGGAGGTGGAGAGGAGGAGTCCCAGTCCATTCCCTGTAGTATGAAGTTTGGGGGTGGCAGGAAAAGATATATCAGGATTCCCGAAAACTTCTCAGAAGGTAACTTTAAAATAAAACAAAAAAGATTTGTCATTTTTTTTAATACAAACAGTGCACCGTACAATTTGAGAACATGTAATATATTTTTTTTTCAAAATGTACAGAATTTTCAATTTCACAAGTATAAGTAAGGTAGTAATTCACATGCATTGATTATTGATGTGCACTGGATGTTACACATCTGGATAAAATGGAAATGCAATGTGCTTTTGTTTTTAGAACCAGGAAACAATTTTCAAAATATAGAAGAGGATGATTTTATTCCAGATCATGAAGACAGCTTTGATAGGTAAAAATTTCGTGCAGTGAAAGTTTTGCAATGGTATAGCAAATAAAACTACTAACATATTGATTAAATCATAAATGTATAACTCATACAGAAAATCCCTTATTAGTATCAAGGAATTTAAAATTTTGCAAGATAATGTTTCTGATCCAGTCTACTCCTCACAAACCCTTTAATACAACAGAGAGATTGTAGATAGCTTTACTTTTAACAGAGTGCCCAGTAAGGAGCAGCCAAACTTTGCCCATGTGGATGTTGTCAGGAAGCAGGACGAGAGAAGAAAACTACCAGCTCACAAATGTGATGAGTGTAGAGAGGTCAGTGGTTCTAGTCTATAAGCCGAATTCTAAATTAATATTTAGAGTATTGCCTCATGGGATTGATAATGATAAACCAGGGCATTCCCAGTGAAAGTAAACTTAACTTTTCACAAAATCTTTACATTAATTTTCATCAGTGAAAAATGAGGATTTTTTTTCTTCTCAGAAATTTTGTATCATAGTAACTCCATATTGTTTTTGTAGTACTATGAGGGGCTGGGACTTTCTGAAGAGGAGATACAGAAGAGAATGCAGACCTGCTCCAGACACCGAGCTAAACATGCCGCCCCTGGAACACCAGAACACTTCTGGGACATAGGCATGGAGGACACACTGGAATGTGAGGAGAGAGGTAACTACAGTAAAATAATCTTGTGTGTATCAATACATGTTTATCAGCTTCATGAAGGGGATGGTGGACAGGGAAGTGATACTGTAGATCACTAAATTTTCGCGACACCTTATTTTCTCGAGATAGTCATTGCCACTTTATGAGCGAGACAAAATTTTCACGAATTATGGTGATTGCTTTATATAATCCATAGAAATACTAATATACGCAAGAATCATATTTTCGCGAGCTCATTGTCTGTCTCGCGTAATTACGCGAAAATAAAGTTCTCGCGAATAAAAAGTGATTTACAGTAGATTCCTATGAAATGCCTTGTGATGTTGATGCTGTTATCCAACAGTTCCATTTACTCGGATGGCTACAAATGTACATGTATCTGAATCTAAAAGATACCAAAGCGTAAAAATTTGTTGCAAGGTCCACAGAGATTCTGTTTATAAACCTCAGCCCTTAGCCTGTTACAACTGATCTCTAACCCTTTACTTTGAAATAAAGGGAAAACACTGTACAGGTGGTTGCTATAATAGATTTGATTGTACTTGATTTTCAGTTTCAGAGTTTACCTGGATCATTTATAACTTTGATTGAGCTTTGTAACCTTTATAACATGAATTATTTTTTTTGAAAATAATTTATATTAGACAAGTGATATTTGATCTTTATTATATACCTAATGTGTATCTCTCAATTTTACTGTTGATTTTATGCAATCACGTGACGTCGTGATCCCACTTTCTGGATCACCACACTGTGGTTTTCTGAATCCATATCACCACTTTCTGAAACTGTTGAGGTAGTACGCAGAAATATGACGTTATTTTTCTTGCACGTTAAAAAGTCCTTTGTTTTAATGCTTTGTTTATTGGATTAATATGATACCATTGATCTCTAAAGGATTATTTTAATATATTTAGCCAGTTATAATGGGGTATATAATAAATTTATCAATATAACAGTACAGTGTCACGTGTAATTTGATCCGAAGAGCCGTATCACGTCTCATTGACAGGCGTGGATCAG
>NW_026926560.1:0-20000 GCF_032062105.1 Saccostrea cuccullata | reverse complement strand
GGTTGGTAGTGTCATGTTGATGTACAGCAGGGTTTTGGAATTTTGATTTTGCCCTGGGGAGTCAAATTGGGGTCGAAATATGACGTTTTAAAAATGTCTTAAATCATTTCTTTAAAACTAAGCGAAATACAAATTAAAAAGGATGGAGGTCAAGGTCACAGGAATGTGCAAGGTGAAGTTTTTGATGCAGGTGAGTAGCTTCACTAATACATATCAGCATATTATGTTTGATAAAAATATCTTGAATGATTTAATGAAGCTGAGCTTAACACCTATTCTAAAAAAAAGAGAGGTCAAAGGAAAGGTTTGGGCCAAAATGTTGTTGCAGTTGAAAAGCTTACATCAGTATGAATTTACTATTAGCATATGAAGTTTGATAAAACTATAATTAATGGTTTATTTAAAACTTAGATAAACACATAATTTAAAAAGTGAGGTCAAGGTCAAAGGAAAATACAAGGTCAAAATGAGTTGATGTATTAATAGCTCTCAGCAGTATGTATCAGCATATGAAGTTTGATAAATATATCTTGAATTGTTTATTCAAAACTGCTCTAGACATTAATTTTAGGAAAGTGAGGTCAAGGTCACAGGAATGGTCAAGGTAAAAAAGAGTGAAGCATTGTAAAGCTTACATCAGTATGTATCATCATGTGCAGTTTCATTACACAACTTGAACGGTTTCTTTAAAATAAAGCTAAACACTAATTTAAAGAAAAGTTATGTGGAGGTCAAAGGAAAAGTCAAAGTCAAAAAATATTGCTGCCGGTGGATATTTACATCAGTATGCATCAACATATGAACTTTGATAAAAATATCTAGAAAGTTTCTTTGAGCCCGATGGAAAGACAGATGGAAGGGTGGAGGACGGACATGACAAAAACTATACATATATGTATTCCTAATCATGGTGAGGCATAAAAAACTTGAATCGACATTATATGAGGATGTTTCCATCTATCAAGATTATACAAGCAAATTCAAAGAATTGTAGTCCTCTGCTTTCTGTGTTTTAGTGAATGGGATGCCATAATTTATGGCAGATTGTGTGTCAAATATGCACCCCTATCATATATCAATTTTTGAAAATTGGGTCAAAGGGGAAAAATCATAGCATGCTCTGAAACATTTTGTTGCAGGTAATGTACATGTCAAATATGAAAGTCCTATCTCTTTTGAATCAAAAGTTATATATATACAATATATTTTTGAAAAGTAGGTTAAACTTCTAGGTCAAGGTCACAGAGTCAAAAGTCATGATATATTTTGAAAAGTCTTTTCACATGTAATAAACATGTATAATTTGAATGCCCTTTCTTTTCACTTTCAAAATAATCAATTTAAAATGTTATTTTTTGGAAAGTAGGTAAAACTTTAAGGTCAAGGTCTCACTTCGGTTAAAAAATCATAGTGTATTTAGAAAGTTTTGTGGTAATGCACATGTGAAATATGAAAGCACAATCTCTTGTTATTCAAAAGTTATGACCAAGGTTAAATTTATTGTGACAGATGCACATACTAGCTGTAAATAAGATGGACAGACTGACAGACAAATGAGATTTAATGTCCCCTCCCTTTCCCCAAAATGGGGGACAATAATGCCCTTGCTGTTCTTGAGAAGAAGATTTATGATGGAAAAAATCCCCTGCATATTTCTTAACCCAAATCAATATTGTGTTTTTATGTCATTTTGTTTGTTGTTAAACATCCCTCTCAGGTATTTTTCACTCATATGGAGACACCACCACTTGAAAAATAATGAGGACAAGTTAGATTTGAGGTCAACATTCATTTTAGGAGTTTTCAACCATTAAGACGTATATAAAGAAATATTAACTCGATCCTTCCCCTCACCCCTTCCCAGACCCCTGTTCAATGTTCATGTATGCAAACTACTACTTGTTTTTACATTTAAAAAAAATGTTTATACAAATAGTTTAATGTGGTCCGTCTCTGAATGATTTTCATTCCTAATTCTAGGAAGATAGGTTGACACAAATTCATGAATAAAATGTCAAGTAATCTTATCATTGATGCACTTTTATTCAATTTAATGCAGTCATATTGTGAACATTTCAGCTCATTAGGAAAGTGGGGATGACCTCTAGGGGTTCATAACCTTTATACCATTAAATTTACATAACATAATAACACAAGAAACAAAATTATATATAGAGAAATGGAAAAAGTTTCCTACTATTTAGGAGTCACATGATCATTTGTCATTACAGGGACAGGGAAGTGGATTGGGAGATCCCCCCCCTCAACACCCCCTCCCCCCTTGGAATTTGCAGGACTATAATATATACTGGAGGAAATAAAAATGACTTTGGATGCCCTAAGTGTCCCTCCACCCTAGAAAACAGACCCAACCATAACTTCTTTTTTTTTTTTGCTTCTCGGGAAATTCTGGTCTAGCCTGGTCCCCTGTCTCATCCTTGCCAAGGCAGGAGAGCCAGGTGGATTCCATTGTACTCCACCTGGCCCTAGTGACGCGGAGTATATAAAGCAAAACAGGGACAGGGAACCAGGCTAATTCTGGTCTGGAAAACCCCCCCCCCCCTCCCCCACCTCCCTCCCAGAAAAAAAATTCTGATCTTGTAACTGAATGTAACGTTGATAACGGGGGATAACTCTTCAGATTGTGAAATTCGTCTATTGTAAGTTTAAAGGATCAAAGGTCATCCGATGCTGAACCTAACCGTTTGCATTTCAGACTATTTTACCCAAATCTATACCAAAACTTGTACTTACCGATTGTCATTATTTAGGCACTGTTATCTTCATGAAATATAATCCAGTTAAAACACAAAATAAAATAATTCCTACTGACATATATGCAATGATGCACACTAGTAGCCTACTGCACGTGCAGTGAAATCCAAAATGATAATGCCAGTGGTAAAACTAGTACTTAAGTTGGGTACGTGACACAAGCCCAGTGTGATGCAGGTGTTCAGATACATGTATAGTGCAAGAACAAATTGAAAATTATCATTTACAAAAGATGTTTTATTTTAACTTTGCCATCTAGGCCTATTTCCAAAAACAGGCAAATAAGGTGTGTTTGTGTGTGTGTGTTAATGGGAGAGGGGTCGGGGTTGACTAAATTGATTGTGTATATGGCAGCTTTCAAGAAGTTTCTGCCTAAATCAAATATAAATAAACTTTGCACATTTTGAAAAATTCATCAAAAACGCTTTACACTAATTTGAATAATATTATTTGTTGTTAATCTATATGAGAAAATATATTTAAAAGTTCCAATTATGTGCCACCCCCCCCCCCCCTTATCAAACCTAATTTACATCATTAATTTAATTCTGTTGTCTAATTTCCGACTGGTAATGACTAAAGAATATGAAATACCTATAAGATGGAGGCCCATGGGTAACATGGTCACTAGCTGCAGATATGTATAGCGTTATGGTTTTATATACAAATACAAATACAAATACTTTATTGGCACAAACACAATTACAATAATTGGCAAAGGCCCACTGAACAACATTAAATAATGTTTACATATTTTTTCAAGAATTGTCAAGTAATTTACTTCTAAGATCAAAACAGTCTCTGATAAATTTAACAGTAACTTTCAAGACTTTTTGTATATTACTGTTTATATATTAGTCTTTGACCATAAAGCTACAGATCCTGTAATGCAAAAAAGGTGCAATTTACGGTGCAATATTTTTTTGCGCACTTCTGGGGAGAATTTCTCCACTTTCCAGCATCGGTCAATTTACTACCTTTCACCCCCTAATTCTAGGCACATTATTTAACTAATCTGTATATTTTATCCATCTCCAAACGTTTTATATTCGTCTCTACACGAGATAAACTCGCTTGATTAAAATTATTTGTTAGATTGCATAAAATTCAAATCAAGCGGGTTTATTGCCTGTAGAGATGACTATAAATGGCTGAGAGGTGGACAAAATATATATTTTGACTACAGAATGTGTCTAAAATTACGGAATGAAAGGTAGTTGATTGACCAATGCTAGAAAATGGAGAAATTCTGCCCAAAAGTGCGCAAAAAAATATTGCGCCGTAAATTGCACCTTTTTTGCATATGGGGATCTGTAGCGTTATGGTCAAAGACAAATATATAAAACCATAACGCTGCAGATCTGCAGCTACATGGTCACCTGAGCATATTATGCTCAATTTGAAGAATACATGTATTATGTAAATTATTGAATTATATTGACTTTTTCCGTGGTAAAGCCCAATATGAAGAAGTGTGCATTTAGAGGCAAACACCTTAGTGCGGGTATTACTGTCTCATGACAGCATCTAGTTGTATATATTATTATTATACATTGTCCCCTTATTATTTTACGTACGATAGTCCCCTTTCAGTGAAACTGAGGGACTTGGTTTAACCAGTGTTCGAAATAAATAGGGCAGTGCATATTTATTTGAAATATGGCACTTGATTAGAATTGAATTGATGAAAATTATAATTTCCAGAAATGTATTTCTTAAATAATTTATTTTAATTTGTTTTGTTTTGGAACTTTGAGTCTTATAAAAAATGTTGTTCTGTGAGTCAGGTTGATTTTTGTTCCCAACTTTTTCTGGCTGGGCATCCATCATTCTCTCGGTAACACTTTTGATTCAAATGATATCTCTAAAAGTCTTTAACATTTTGTGATGAAATTGTCCCATATCTCCTAATGTTTTTAAAAGTTTGAGGTCAAAAGTAAAGGTAAAAAATATGATTATAATCTTACAAAAAGTCAAGGTCACAGATTCACGCATAGTATGGGAATGCTCTCAATGAGGAAAATATACGCTCAATTACTACTAAGATGAAAGGGTCAAAGGTCAAGGTTACAAACTGTAACAAGTTGTTTCTGACATGTCTCCAACTTTCGCTTGTGACAAAGATTCCTTGAAACTTAGATTATTCTGTATTTATTTTAATTTAAAGCATTGTTGTAAATTTAGGTATTTAAAAGAAAATTAATCTCATGTGTAGAACATTCCAAATTGAGTTATCATTTGTTTGTGGATTTGAGAATTTTTGTCTTGCTCACAGTGTACCTGTATAAATTGTGAGAATTTGATTTGGATTACATGTACTGGTCTCTTGATGTTTTCATATGAAATTTCAGCAAGGTCAGTATAGGATGCACATTGTATGTAAAATAATATATGTTCATTTATGTCAAAGAAAGTTGAAATTTCACAGACAAAACATGTTTTTCTTATAATGTATAAAATACATAACATTGTATTAGCAAAGAAATGTATGCAAATATTGCATTTGTGTGTCTAAAATATTAAATAAAATAAATAAACCACTAGCCTAGATTACGTGAAAATGTTGCGTACATGTGTCTAAAATATTAGAGAAAATAAACTGCTAAATTATGTGAATGTGTTTTTTTTCCATTTTGTGATGACGTCACACACTATAAAGAAGCAAAAGTAACCAATTTTATACTCCTATGTAAGGCAGGAGGATCCAGCACCTGTTTTTACTGGGGTGAGGATTTTGCCTCCCACCTAACAACGAAAATAAGGAAAATTTCAGAAGGAGCAGAAAGATACTTAAACAATAAAATGCTTTCTTTGTTTGTTATTACAGGAATTAACGGAAGCAGCTGTTGCAGAAAAAATACATAACCCGTGTAAGTGGGTTATGTAAATTTTTTCTGCAATAGCTGCGGACGTTAATTCCAGTAGTAACAAACAAAGAAAGACAATTTATTGTTTATATTTATATCTGTTTAAATAATCATTTAAAGAAGGATTAAAAAGATTAATTATTGTATTAATGATGCGAACGTCTTTAAACGTTTCATTGATGGAACAGCCACTGTTCAAGAAATCTGTTCAGGTGACATGCCTAATGTAGTTCATGCAGTGATTAACACAATGGGTTTTCTTAAGAAATAAAGGAGAAAATATTCAGTGGATGTAAATATAATATGTTATGATACATATAACACATGACCTGGTCAAAAGTTGTACAGATTAAAAATGTGGGTTTTTTTTAACAATTACCGTATAATCCCTATTAACTGCCCCTGCCCCTATAAGTGCCCCCTTAGGTATTTTTAATTGTCAGGAAATAAGGGCCCCCTGTAAGTGATTAAAATCAACCAGAGCCGTATCAAAAAAAAAATGTAGAAAGTGAAAATGAAATTTGTCTATCATCCAATTTCTCTGTGGAAAATGAACAATTTAGCATTAAATTTGGGTGGATTATCTTCACTTTAAATAAAGTTAGACATTATCTTAGTTGTTTCTTGTATTTATTTTTATTTTCAAATGATTTTTTAAAGTTAAAATATGACATTAAATATCATAAAGAGAACACCAAAATAACCGCCCCCTTTTTACAATTTTCTAAGCGCCCAGGGCTGTTAATAGGGATTATACGGTATTGCTTACATTCGGTCCAAATTTCATTTTGGAATTGAGATATCCCCAAATCAATTTTAAACAGAATATTTAATTAAGAATGCTAATATTCTATCAAATTTATCCAGAAGATTTTTGCCATTAAAAACAGTAATCTTGCCAGTATCACAGATTTTTCTTTTCATTTCAATTTCATGTGTTGATTCTGTGCAATGTTGGCATACCATCATGAAACTTAATAAGGAATTCACACATTTATCAGTTGATATAAAAAATTGAAAAACGTTTTAAAAATGTCTTTTATATATGCCATGTTAATCTTGAATAAATGTGCAATGATTCGTTTTTCATCTGTATACGTCGGGTACGGACAACCAGAAAATTCGTTTTGTGAAATGTATTGTTCTGCAAAATGGATGCTGGACCGTCTGCTGCAGATGCATGACAACAATCGTGATTTATGAATATGATGCAGTAGACATCACCTGTAGGTAAAGAGATTCAAAGAAAGTAATTTAATGCAGGCACTTCTTGTGCATTTGGAGTATAGGACTGTTCTGTCTAGTCGGTGTTGTTGTCTGTAATTGGAATGCTTTGGTGTCAGGGATGCATCGCGCCGAGACTCCACAACCAGAATTTCCTCGCTTGAAGTTCAGTTTCCTTGAAAAGTGAACATGTACCTATATTTAATTTATTTGTAGATTAGCAGATTAAATTATGAAGCCATATTTATGACACAACAGTATAAAAATTAATGAAAACTACTTACATCATTCTCTTTTATTTTATTGTAAAGGTTTATTTTTTCATTATCAAAATAAAAAGATAATTGATACCTTTTAAGAAAAATATGAATTACAATAATTTCACATAAAGAATTTTTAAGATATTACCGATAATGCGTGACAGAATTGCAGAAAATACCATAGGGGCTTGTCCGGATTGTTAAATGTAAAATAAATTTTAAAATTTTTGAATCTTCTTTAAATACACTTAAAAGTTGTTAAATTAAAGATCCTGACACTTTCAGGCAAGAAAAACCATGTTTAAAAAAGATGTACCACATCTATATGCATAAACTCTATAAGGGACGCAAGCTTCCATCTTGGAAAAAATACCCCCACCCACTTCAGTGCCTATTTCTGGACTCTAAACCATTAATTTATTTCGGTATTATGGCTCTGTCCCCTACAGTGATGATTTTCCTAAATGTTGATGCGATTGTCAGTCGTGAACACGCTTTTTATCAGCAGTAAATGGATACAGTTTCTTCGATTTGAGCTCATCTCGCTGAATCGACCCAAAAAGAATGGAAGTTGACATGGTTGCATGGTAACGACGCAAGGGCGATAATCGTGGTATAGCATATAGCGCGCTTTTAAATTATGTAACAAATTACTTATATATTAGATGAGTCTTCCCAATGACAATTTAGCCTGTGAAACCAAACTTTAGCCCGTATTTATTATATCACCGTCTTTTTCTTGTCGGTAAACATTTTTCTCTACGAAACTGGAAATCCTTGGGTGTTACCATTCGCTTTCGATTACCCTTGAGTTTTCCCTATACAATCATTATCTGCCCTTGCAATTTTGTCAACTTCCGTTCTTTTGGGGTCGATTCAGCGAGGTGAGCTCAAATCGAAGAAATTGTATCCGTTTACTGTTGATTAAAAGCGTGTTCACGACTGACAATCGCATCAACATTTAGGAAAATCATCACTGTAGGGGACAGAGCCATGATACCGAAATAAATTAATGGTTTAGAGTCCAGAAATAGGCGCTGAAGTGGGCGGGGGTATTTTTTCCAAGATGGAAGCTTGCGTCCCTGATAGAGTTTATGCATATAGATGTGGTACGTCTTTTTTAAACGTGGTTTTTCTTGCCTGGAAGTGTCAGGATCTTTAATTTAACAACTTTTAAGTGTATTTAAAGAAGATTCAAAATTTTTAAAATTTATTTTACATTTAACAATCCGGAAGACAAGCCCCTATGGAAAATACAGCAAGAAAAATGGGGTTAGACTTACATTGTGTTCCATTAAATTTTTTATGCAAATAAAATAGGGCCTATAATAAGTTTGCGTTCATTTAAAAGATACAAATCTAATAATTTAAACACATTTTGATTTTGAATGTGTTTTGACATTTGGTTCTTTTTAATGCAGCTTTTGTAGAATTGACACTGTATACAAACAATCTATTTTTAGCATTTCACACTGCTTTTTGTAGTGCTGCATGAAAATTAGCATATAAAGGTATTATTTTAATAATATTGCCTAAAACTTATAGGTAAGTTGCAAGGAAAGAAATTTAAAAGTTGAGTCTTGCTCAGATAAATTTATTTGAGAAAATTCTTAGAGGAAGCTTGTGAACTCAAAACCTGCGGTTTGCGACAATGAAGTCTGATGGTCACACTAAAGTCCAGTGGTCTGCGCCAAACCCCGATGGTTTGACACACACACGTCTGATGATGCAGAAAACAATAAACGTTAATGACGTCATAGTACTATTGTGCAGAAATGCAATGCTGCGCAATGCCAAGGCCCAATGGTTTTAAATTACTAAATTGCAAAGACTTATTCTCATCTCTTGGATAGGTGCAAGAGTAACCCTAATCTATTAATTATCTTGAGTGAGTGCTGGAATAACCCAAATCAGTCGCATCGTATCTCAATGGAAACAAGCCATCGGATTTTGGCGTTACCATTGGACTTTAGTCTTTAGCGTCCGTAAAAACAATGAGCCATATGGGTTTGGAGCAGACCATTGGTCTTTTGTGATACCATCAACCTTTGGCGTGACATTGCACTTTGGAGTCTTACATGTATATATTTAAAGTAGATTCAAAATTTTATTAATTTACTTTACATTTAACAATCCAGAAGACAAGTCCCTTTTGGGCCCATAGAGATGGTCACCATCCTGACTATTAATGATTGTCTAGTTTCTAGATGATTGAGCAGCTAGGTTAAAGGTTTTGTAGCAAGTCTCTTCATAAAATTTAATATTGTAAGTCCTTCATAGGCCAAACTTAAATGAATGATGCTTATGTTGGACACAACAGCACCAGTTTTGCTGCAGATGTTGCAACTGATCTACATATTTACACATGCATGTTTTTGTAACGAGGGATTTCATATTAAAGTTTTTGAAACAGGTTCATTTCCAAGGAGCTATTTTATACCTTGACCAAACTTGCATTTGTTGTATCAACTAGAGATGCATACTTATTACGGCCTCATTTAAGATGCTGCCAATGGCATTGCGTATTTATAATTTAGATGTTTAATGAAAGCACTACCAATTCAGTATGAAGAAGAAAGTTAGCTAATGAAGGAAGTTGTTAATGTCGTCTTGTAGCACTCAAAACTCAAATAGTCTATATCTTCTTAATATCAAATGGGTTTTCAATTAAAGAAATGTTCTCAATATTGGGGTTATGGAACATTTCTTAAAGAAGGATGTTTAATTGCATCATATGCCTGGCTACATTTAAATCACAGAACATGTATTATCCTTGTTGGATTAGTAAGTTTCAATAAATGTGTTTATAAGAGTTAAGATATTTAATTTATACCATGAAAAATTGCAGCATTAAGCATTGAAGATTTTGTATCAATAGATTTGTTAGAATGGCAGACAGAAATCCCACAGTGAATTGATGGGAGAACTGTTATGATGTTCTCCACAGTTTGTCACCATACCAGACAAACTATTGAATTTGTTTGTCACCTATGTTTTGTTCAGCTGAATATAGGACCTAACCATGAACTCCCACAATCTATTGGGACATTGATTGCTGTATGTATAACAGTCTGTTATAAAGTAGCCAAATTGCAAAGGAGGACTTTAACTTGGGATCAACTTTTAATTTGTTCTGGACATGTTTATCTTAAAGTTGATAAGTGAAAAATCAAAGAATTGTATGGATGCACCCTGTGAAATATTTAAAAGCCATTTTGGAGTTAACGACTGAGATATGATAATCAAGATAATTGACTGTCACCTGGTGAATCGTGTGTTCACCAAATTTTTTTAAATCGGCAACTTTCATGTACTTTGTGTTTAATTTGATGCCAAATATTACTCTGCTGCTGTGGTACTAGCAATTGTATAAATCAGAGAGTTTTTCATCCAAGAATTTAGCATTCAATATTTGATAGAAGACATTAGTGTATATTGATATCTTTGCATGGATAATTCTTTTTTAAAAAAGGTAAGTTCTGAGTAATTTTCAAACTTGCATGATAATATTACTTGACTTTCATGTTTTTATGAAGGTGCTTTATTATCAATTTTACAGTATACATTGTATGTTGGAAATTAAAATTGCCATCTTCTGTGGTACTTTGGAGCTTTTGGTGTAATTTTCATGCTGTATACTTGTTGGAAATTAATATATGGTGTAATTGATATGCTCTTTACAAGAATTTTTTTCTTATTTCTTTCCCAAAGCAGGACAAACCCAGGGTTAATTTATTAGCTTCAGCCTTGAGTACATAATCCACTAAGTAAATACACATCATACAGATACAATGAAAGTGACCATGCCATTGTAGATACTTTAATTTTTGTCAGTAACTCAGGATAAAATTGAATATTATATTCATTTGGCTATCTTAAGAGTTGACTATTACTGATTTTCTGCTACTTGATTATAACACCAAGAGCTACAGTCTATATTGAGAGAAACAATTCCTTATATTCTTTAGAGGTAATTTGGAGTATGTGATAAAATTAACGATATCTTGTTTATTCGTAATAAAATTTATGTATTTGGTCAAAAGGACTTGGAAAAATTACCATGTAAATCGCAGAGTTGGCCATTCACATCCGATTCTGTAATTAGATTTACACAGTACTTGGTATATTACGATCAATAAGGTAATTGTGAAGATTGTTTGCTAATTTGTTGTTTACTTTAGCTTGCTATGTCATTTTTCTCGGAAAAACTGAAGAAAGCTTTAGTTAAAGAGTGTAGATGGCACAGAATCAAGTGCTACTCTTCTTACATTAAAATGAAAGAAAAATCTCCTTTGTGAAATAATGTGAACACCAAAGGAAATATTTATTGAAACTTGATCTTCTTGTTCACTTTTCCTTTTTTTCTTTTTTAATATACAAGACTATGTTATTCAGAAAATTATCCCTAGGTAAAGTAGAAATATTTAAAAATACTTAAATCAAGCATTACTTTATGTACATAGGAAAACACTGTACTTGACTGTGGTTTGGAAATTTTCCCTTGGATGTGCTTTGTGCATTAAATCTGTCATACAAGTTAATCAAGTTGTAGAAATAATAACTTCATAAGATTTTTAGTGGTATGAAAAATTTTAATTGGATATACGTTAACATGTTAAGGTAGCTCATTGAACAGGTAACCTCATTTGAGATTTAAAGTTTAAATGATTGATATTTGGAGATTTTAATAATGTGTACCCTCTCAGTATCATATATTTTTGTTATTATATAAAAAGCGGTTTTTATATTTGGACAATCCAAGGTTATTAATGATAGAGACATCGAAACACGCAGTGCACTATTAGGTAAACAAAGGTTTACACACAAAGCAGCCCTGTTCTGTCCAAGATTGTGATCTTTGGTTGAAGAAACTTGATATTCCCTGATTGTTTAATAAGGAATTACCTTGATCAGATTCCCAAACTTTTTTTTTCCAGATCATTGATATTGTGTTGCAATGGTCCTAGGAATAGATGTGTCCTAAGCAGAAGCTGGTTATACCTTTTGCTCTGAGAGAAGTCTATCGACGGAGAAATACTTATGTCTAAACCAGGGAAAAAGAAACGGTAAGAAAGAGATTGTTTTTATTGCAGTTCATTTTATTTTTTGGAGGGTATGTAATGGAAATTAGAATATTGCTTGTCTTTATGTAATCTTCGTTGCATTGGGAAAAAATGAAAGGAGATTGTATGTTTCTGATTGAACTTGAAAAACCAATAAAACCATAAATTTGTTGAGTTTTAGAATTTTTATCTTTATTAGGTGACTCGTCTTTAGAAATATTTGATTTCTGTCAAAAGTTTAGAGAGCTTGTTGGCAGTTCTATCATTGGGGGATGATAAATATTGATCATAAGGGGGTGAGGAACTGTTGATTTATATGACTCTAGCCCAGTCGGTTTATTTAAATTGATGATAATGTCAACATAATATCATTATGTGGGGGGCTTAGTAGTTCCAAAATTAGATAATCTTTAACCTTTTGTTGAATTCTGCCAGGAGAACCAGCAATGATTGTTATCAATTTATCATTGAAAATTAAAGTCAACCTGATTACCACTGAAGTTCTGGTCAGATTTAGTTAAGGTGCTCAATAGTTGACACAGTTTTATCTTGTTTTATGTTGAATTTTTCTTTTTACCCGTTTTAATGTTGAAGATGAATCAAATACAGGTATTTGATAAAAACACTATATGCCAGCATGAAACGAACATAAATTAAAAATAAAAAAACAAATTACACTGTTGCAGTACTCAAGAATTCAGCTACAAAGTAATTTAAATGAAACTTAAATGCAAACGATCAAGATTTTAAATTGTCGCTGCAGATAATAGCTTTTTAAAAACCTGATTTTTAACTTTCAATGCTTCAAATAACTGACCATGACTTGAACATGTTATAACAGATGTGAGGAGCTGGACAATTGTTTGATAAGAAAATGATAATAAACATATTCCTTGTCAACTTTACCTACTGAAAATTTCATATATATAGCTATTGTTTAGAAGAGGTTTATTATTTATTTCAAATGTTAACTAATATGTTATCATACATGTAATTCTTAATTAAGGTTTAAAGACGTACAACACACTAGGGGAGATAACTCTTGCGACTTCAATTGAACGTTTGACGTGACGTCAAATTTAACGTCAAAAATAAAGCGTCGAAACGACGAGTAAAACGATCCCGATGTATATCAATCATGAAAGAAAATTGGGATATGGGGCTTGGCTTTGATTGCGCGTACCATACTCAATCAATAAGTATTTTTTAATTAACCCGATTAAACTCCGTAAAAAGCAAGACATAAAATACCATCCCTTAATGTTTATTTCATTTCATTTCATATATATACAATAAATTGTATTTTTGATCAAAGCGCAGCATTTTTTTTTAATTCTGATAATTTTATTTTACATTGCCGAAATTCTCATTATGTACAATTGGCTATATAACATTCCGATTAATGATCTTCATTACAATTTGTGCATTTACGATATAAATATTGGTTTTTTTTTCTTTAATTAAATAAAATAACAATAAATAAACAAAAAAAAACAAACTTTTTTACAATGTAAAATCGATGTAGACCCTTACTGATCAAAGAGGAACAACTCTGCAAATGTAGGAGATGTTTATTTTCCTCCCTTTATTCACGGTTTTCCACAGAATCAGATACATTTTCAGCAAGACCTGATAAATCCGAGAATTGAATACTATAGACCTCATATACACAATGTAAGTATAGAATTGAAAAGAATTGTTCACTTGTACTGAAATTATCTGCATTGATGAATATCCTATTGCAGCAAATCGTTTGATTTTCTGTCAACAATGTCGGTTCGCATTTCCTCGAATCAAAACAAAACGTAGCCTTTTTAAAGATTTTCAAAAAAAAATATCAAAGTGCGATTTGATATAAATTGAAATAGATGAAGAGTTTAATGTTTGATATTTTGAAGTTAATGTGGACGAATACGGAATTTTCATACTAACTTTAGAAGCGACGACATTGAAAGAAATGCGTACAATATCATGAGGGGTGTACATCTATGCAAATGTCGATGTATCCCCACTGCCACATACTGTCTCGTTTGAAATAATGACATGAATGAAACTACAATTATTCCATTTATATCACAGGAGATTTGAACATACACCATTTTTTAATGAATAAAATTAAAGATATAAAATTAAAGATCGACATATATGATATTGAAGTTCAACAAAACTTGAATTCGTATCCAGGTTTCATGTGATATATGGAATGCATAACGCATACATATATGGACTAAACACTAAAATCCTTCAGTATTTTTTTCCTGATACATATAAAAAGAGTAGTCAATATTTACTCTGCATTCATGAATTTAAGAACTAATGCATACCTCCGGGATTCGAATAACGAAATACCAGTATATGTGCACTGTAAACGACGTTTCGTCAAACGCTAATGGTCTGCGACGCAAAAAAGGAAGGGGTGAGGGTGATAGGGGTATTCAAAAATTGCCTAAAAATCTACATTTAAATATGCTTTACATATGAGAACTTTTAAATTTGTAAGTTAATATATTTTTGAAGCAAAAGCAATATTCCAATTTATTTTTTTTAATGTGTTTTTGTAGATTCATATAACAAAGTGATCACACCCGTCTGAAAGACGCTCGGGAACGTGATTTATTGAGAAAGGGGGAGGGGGTAATTTTCCGCTATTAAATCAAAACTGGTCGTACAAAAATTATACAAAAAATTATGAAGATTATTTTTACTACCAGCTACCTAAAGAAAGTTTTTTACCAAAATTAAACGACAGGTTTTTTCACAAAAAAATTTTGAATTTGAAAAATATGCAATTTTCAAGGCTTATATAATTCATAGTTTTTCAGTTTAAGGTCTTTAAAAATTATTTTGATGATATGAATATCAAAAAGATGACTATGTTTTTGTGTTAAATGGATAAAGGAATAAGCCAATGAAATTTGACATTGATATCTAACCTGGCTTTTTTGAAAATCAAGGTTTAAGTAATTCATTGATTAAAAATTTTCTCTCCTCGTAAACAACTAAAGGGGGGTAACTTTTGGAAGTTCCTGTCCAAAAAACACTCGAACTATTTTGTCCAAATTGTGCACACATGCATTAGATATAGTCACTTACTAAATATAAAAAAATAACGAAAATTAAACGACAGGAATTTTTGGGGGTAGGTGTGTTGTACATCCTTAAGTGTTCATAAATGTTACTGTTTACAATTTAAACAAGATTTTTCTATGTGTTACTTTTTCCATTTTGTAAATATAAGGAATAACTGTAAGATTTTTTGGTTTCATGATCAATAGTATGTATACATTTATTGACTGAGTTCGAGGGCAACATGCGTTTTGTCGGACCCAAGAACCAAACTGTCTGCCTGAGGCCGTTAGGCTGAAGGCAGACAGTTTGGTTCGAGGGTCTGACAAAACGCATTTTGCCCGAGAACTCTGTCAATAAATGTTTTGTTATACCTTTCATTTTATTTTATATTTTTTGACATACGTGTATTTTGTACTATATTCCGTAATGTAACATTAGATCTGTCACTGTTTAAAGCCAAAGAATGAAAATGAGATTAAGCTCCGCCCATTCTGTGACGTAAGCGGTCCAACATCTCTCCGAGCGGTCCAACATTTAACTCAGCGGTCCAACATCGATTTTTTTATGCCCGCTCAGCAAAACATTAAAAATGTTAGACTTTTTTCTGTATAGATTTGTATAGGAACAATTTTTAAAGGTATAACAAATTGGCTTGTTTGATAATTTTATGCATAAACGCCTGTTTATGCAAATTATCATGCAAGCCACTCGATTGATCACATCATGAAACCAAAAACTTAGAGTTATTCCTTAAGTAAAGTCTGTCCAGCTGCATGTGGTCAGCCTAAAAATTTGTGGGTTTATAAACTATAAATATTTTATGCACATGATTCCTGCAATTCACTCGCAAAATACCCTCATCTTTTTCTCTTTTTAAAAAAATAAAATTAGGTCAAGGTAAAAAATGTTTATGAAATTGAATAGCACCGATCAAGTCAAGGTCAAAGGAAAGGTCAAGCCAAATTATTTTTGTTAAAGTTGAACGCATCTCATCAATATAATTTTATCAACATAATTCTAAGGTTTAATTGATAAAAATATCTTAAAAATAAATTATATGATTTTTTTTTTATATTAAGCAAAACTTTAATTTAAGAATAGTGAGGTAAAGATCAAAGGAAAGGTCAATACTATTTTTTTTTTGCCCTGGCATGAATATGGCAGGGGCATAGGTTTGTCATGTTCATCTTCCACCCTTCTGTCTTTCTATTCTTTCCTCACTTGCATTTATCTCAGTTTCAAAGAAATTATTCAAGTTTTTTTTGTCAAACTTCATATGCTGGTACATATTGGTAAGAGCTATAAAATGCATTAAATTATTTTTTATATTAATAAAGTTCAAAGAAACTGTTCGATTAATTTTATCAAACCTTATATCCTAGTGACACATATTGGTGAGAGCTGTTCACTTTATCTGCACTTTTTGACATTGACCTTTCTTTTGACCTTGACTTAACCCCTGACCTTGACCTCACTTATCTTAGAATGATATTGAAATAGGGACTAAAATTCTTGTTTGGTCATTGTACTGGAGAAATGTTAAAAGTTTCTCATGAAAAGAAAGGTAGATGAGGATCAAACTGTTTGTCAAGGTCACAATAATTGTTAAAACATACTGATTTTCTCAAACACATTTTTTCTTCTTGTTTCTTTTGCATCCTTGCATCAAAGGAAAACAAAACACCCATAAACACTAATAAAAAACAGTCTTGAGTGATCAACAAAAATGTGGGAATCAATATCTAATAAGTCATTTCAATTTGAAGGCTGTTTTGTAGGACGAAATTTTGAGAAGAAAATAAATTCAATCCCTATTGATGCTGTGCCTTGTTAATTAGCATTTGTTTTCTTTCTGAGACCCCCATTATTCAAACATCAGCACTTAGAAAACCAGTGCTTCCAATGTAATTGCTGCAATCACCAAGGGCTAAATTGTTCCCCAATATCCATATCAGGGAATGGTAAATTGAGAACAGGGCCATTAACACAGATCTTTTGATGGCTGTACTGGATTATGTCAAACTATTTTGTTTTTTTAAAAAAGAAAACTCAGAAGTGAGGTATTAAGATAATAGAAGTAAGTTGTTAGCAGTCTCCACTGATATCCTGTCAGAGGCTTTTCCTGGAAACCAACGGCTGAAACCATAACATCGTCTTATTTTGAGACCATATTCTTTGGCCTGTATCTCCCCTTTTTGTCATTATGTAGGAAGTGGGTTAAATTAAGATACAGGTCTAAGAGTACAGAGCAAGGAAAGAACCAGTTAATTACATTGGCACAATTACTGGCAACAGTTTGATTTCATTTTCTTCATATCATTTCATTAACTACATTATTTTTGGCCTATATAAGGGAAGAATTGGCATTTTTGTTTAATAAGATTCTGAAACTGACCTACATTTTGAGATGAGTCAAAAGGCCAAACCTATGCATAAGCTTTGCTTAATAAGTTTTAAGTCAAAAAACATTTTTTTAAGATATTTCTGTCTCGGTTTCCTTGACTCCCCTGCCCTTAAAACAACTCCCTCTTCCCCTTTCATCAATGGAGACTGTGCGCAAGTGAAATAGTTTGATTTTTCTGATAGTACATGTATAAATAATTATAAAGAATTTAAAATAAAGGGTACTTCTATTTTTAGCTTAAGGTTGGGGGATTTAAATCTTCCTGTTACAATGAATATTTCCTACCTGAAAATGCTCCTCAAAAAGGAGCGTGATAAAGATCCCAGGTAAGACTGCATGTCTACAGCATGTCTAAGGCATGTATTTATAACGCATGTCAGCAGCATAATCTAAAACAAGTATACTGCATTACAGCAGCATGTTTAAGACATGTATAATGCATGTCAGTAACATGTCTAAGGCATGTGTAGTGCATGTCAACAGCATGCATAAGGCATGTCAGGTGCATGTCTACTGTATATGTAACAGGTCTGGACGATTTCTAAATAAGGAAGTCAAGAGCGATAACCGTGAATTGCTATTAATACACAGAATAAACAAGGCACTAATCCTTCTGACCAATCAGATAACAGCATTTAGACAAACCCATGAGAGAATAAATAAAACACGTGGTTTTTAAGTTTTTTGCTCAAAAGATTTTTTTAGAACAAACTTTTTGTAAACTTTATGCGCATTTGTGAATAATATAATATTTATGACAATTCTACCGTGAACAAACACGACTTGAAAGCTTGAAATACGTTTTAAGTGGGATAAAAAAAAATCTGTCTCTAGGAGTTAGCAATCCCAAAAGTTTACTTACGTTAAAAAAATGATATATAAATACGGTAAATTTTCAGTTTTTAAAGCCTGACATAAAAATCTTATCGAAAAGATAACAGTCTTTATTATTTTTGAGTGTTTATTACAGAATACTAGTAGTTCATGCAGTTTCTAATATGTGAGGTAAGATATTGGGATAAAAAGCATTCATGTATAATTACAGGATTCTCTTTTCTTCAAGTTAAACGCCTTTCCTTATGCCCATTTAAAGTCTGCATAGCAAAGTATTCGGCGCTCATGAAACCTGTGATAATGCAAAACTATATGTGTATACTCCATACGATAAACACTTGTGATATTTGATCTATACACACATGGAATTTAAGCATTATCGATGAAAATCGGACGGCTAAGCAAAATTATATTTACCATCATATAATATATTCTAGTAAATGTTATAATTGAACTTGATAAAAACTTGCTGGTGCAATCTATACCTCTGTAAACGATTACATTATATCGTGCATTATTTGTTTTTCTTTACCGAGATAAAAATGTCAAGGTTGTTCACGGTAAAAATGTGGGGAATACCTTATTCTTCAAAAGTTTTCATCTTACCTCTACAGATTTTTTGTTAAAAAAATCTTTTTGAGGAAAAAAACAAAAGCACGTGTTATCTTTTTGTTCTTTAAAAATATGTTTTGGGGTGTGTAAAAATGCTGTTGTCTGATTGGACAGAAAAATAATTACGTGTACTTGATGTACATTTATAGCAACTTTCGGTTATCGTTCTTTACTTCCATATTTAGAAATCGTCCAGACCTGTGTAAAGAATGTCTAATGTGTATATCAAAGTTTGTATAACAGAAAAGATGGATTAACTGAGTGAATAGAAAAAAAATATAATAAGTTGTACTTTGAGATTAGTTTGGGGGATTAATTCCATCATCACAAGAAATCCTGAATTTTTATTGAAAATAAATTCAGTAAAACTTTTACAAAATACATGTATTGCATAATATTTCATAATTATCCTTTGAAAAAGAACTAATTTTCCTTTTTTTAAAAAAAACGTACTATTGTATACAGGGAAATTTTCGCCTCGTTTTATTTTCGCTCCTTTCGCCCTACCCTCATTTGGGCGAATTTAAAACGGGACGAATTTAAAGAATACAGTATAATTTCTTAAACAAACTATGACTGGGCGAATTTAAAATGGGGCAAAATTGTTTGCAAGAGTGAAAGGGCGAAAATAAGATGGGGAGAAAATAACCCTGTATACAGTATTTGACCTCTGTTAATTCTAGAAGTGTAACCCCCCCCCCCTAAAAAAAGTAACTGATGAGAGAGCTGCAGTGTCATTGGAAAAAATATTTAACCCAGTGGTTCATTGCATGTTTTTAACCCAGAGTGATGGGTGAGATAGTTCAATTGAATAATGCCATTTAAAGTTTGCTTAATAATTAATATCAGTCAGAAGAATCTGAAAATTACATGTAGCTACATTGAACTTTGG